>NC_045511.1:68208838-68339234 GCF_009650955.1 Corvus moneduloides
CCTGTGTTTGCAGTGGCTGCCCCCATGGCAGGGGCGGCCTGTGGGCCAGGGGCCTGGGGATGGTGAGACAACCCCGAAGTTTGAATCAACCCCCTGGGGTAATCCTTAAGGCAGGGTGACCGGAAGGGCCTCTCCCAAGGTGCTCTGTCACTTTATGTTAACGTACCCCAGTTCTGTTACCCCGATTGTTGCGCTAACTCGCCACCCCTATACCCTTAGAACCTCATGTCCTAGAACGTTCTCCCTTCCCCGCTTTCCCATTAGCCCTTGGTCCTTGGCTCCTCCCTGTGCATTTCCTCATTGGCTCCCGTACCCTGGCCCCGCCTATGTACTGCCCCGGTGCCCTCAAACCATTGGTCCCTGATGCTCTCCCTGCCCCTTGTCACCCTCATACCCTGGACCCTCCTGTATTCTGGGTCCTTCTGGAATTCTTCATGTGCTGGGCAGTAAACTCCCGTGGAACTCTACGCGAAGAACCCCTCCCGCCTGTTTATTCTGGGTGACGCATTCGGCAGCTCTCCGGTGGTGTACGTGCGCGTGGCTTCTGTGGGCGAAGCCCAGCTCTGTTGGGCGGAGGCCGAGTGCCGAGTGGTGCGGTGCCAGCCGAAGCAGCCTCATCTGGGACGCTTTCCGGAAGGATGCAACGGCCTCTCGCCACAACGGGCCGGCAGCGTCAGTCCTGAACCAGCACTGCTCAATAAGTTTCTGATAAGGGTTTGTCCTAGGAAAGACTTTTGCTGGGGAAAAGCAGTGAAAAACACCAATGAGTGCTTGAGAGGGAGAAAAGCTTCACATAGCACAAGGAACCAGCTGTAAACCAAAGGTTTTCTTGTTTAGTTTTTCTTTGTTTAATTTGTTCAGTTAAGGAAGGGTGTGGAGGGGGGCCCATTTGTCACAACCCATCAGTAGGGGCCATGATGTTCATTATAAATTCTTGTCAGGCTGAAATAAGACACCAGACACATGCCAGGGAGCTCTTGTGGTTTTATTGTACAGTCACCTTAACTCCAGCAACCAGCCACTCTTTAGACTGAAAAGGTGTTGGCTAACAAGCCCTTAAATTTGTACGTGTGGGATATACCCAGCCCCTGCCCTGGAGGGATGTCTGCTGAGATAAGGAGATTGCGTAATTGCCCAGCAGGACTCCCTGGAAAGGCAACCACTTCTTTAGTCATGCGAGAAAAGACAGACCCACAATCCTTTAGGAGACCCTATGCAGATCCTTTGTAACCCATTGGCCTTTACTCATCCCGGTATCCCTATAAAAGCTAGCCCTCTGCCCCTGTGGAGAGGGAGAGTTCTCATCCCTGGCTTTCCCCTTCGCCGGAGTACGGACCCGACCATAAAGCTACCTTCTGTGCGGAACCAGCCACACGAGCCTCTCGTCTCTCTCTCTGGTCTGGCTTGGCCTGGAGGCTGCCCTGCAGAGCTGAGCTGAAATCACGAGCTGACAATCACTAAAGAGCCGACAGCCTCTGCAGGGGCCCTCCTGCCAGCAGCTGAGGGAAGACACCGGGCCTCAGGAAGGCAATTCCTTTCGGGACCATCTCTCCAGACCGGTCACCTCTTCCTGAGTCAGAACCACTGACCCTTTCACCAGCTGTAATATGTACGATAGATTTTCACAAGTGCTGACAAAGGAGCCCTTACTTTTGCTCAGTGCACTCCAGTCAGCTCTCAGCTCCTCACAAGGACTTTCTCAAAGGTGCTGGCCCACGAGCCACAACACACGGCCACAAGCTCCCCACTCCCATGGTAAACTTCAGGACCAAGTGTGGAGCAGAACAGGACAGCCATGCTGTGCCCATGCAGAGTGAGGGAGGAGAAAAATAAAGGCAGAGAAGAGAGTGACAGAACAGATAATGTCACCAGTTGGTCCTGCCATGTGGATAGTCTGGAGCTGGAGTAAACAACGAGAGTGAAAGAGAGGAAAAAGGAAAGCAGGGGGGTGTGACCTGCTTGCTTTTACAGTTAACCTGGTGCAGCCTCCTATGTAAAGTAGAGGTTTTGTGCTGTTTTGTCACGCATGTACAGGCAGCTCTTTGAGCCCTTCTCCAGAAAGCTGAGGTGAGGCTGGGGACTGAGCTCAAGTCTCCAGGCAGAGCAGGTAGTTGGCTCAGGACAGCGTTGCTCCACCTCTGCAGGACCCTTTCTTCTAATCAGAACCTTTCCTTTCACAAGTCAAAATGTCTGAGGCAAAACATGCTTTAGTCTGGTCCTCCACACTGAGCTACTTGAACTTTTCTAAAAGTTTCAAAGCTTTGCTCTGTGCCTGAAGTATTTGTGCAAGGCTCTTAACAGTCCTCTGGCATGCGCAGCAAGTGCAAGCTGAAAATGGGTTTTGAAGTGGGAAAATGAAGCTGCAGGTGTTCAGGGCAACGTGCCAGTGACCGTTCCTGCAGGGAGCTGCTGCAGATAAACCCCTTCTCCATGCTCACCTTGCTCACAATAGTAGGATTTATCACTTCAGCTTTTCATAAAACCCATCGAATGGACACAGGTCCTTTTTGGTCTAAATGATCAATGAACACAATACTTACTTGTAAGACACCTAACATCTGCTACACATCCCTCAATCTGCTTCACAAGGTGTCGGCTTCAATGTACCACACCTGAGATGTTTCTACACTAATGCACACAAAATGAGGAACAAACAAGAGGAGCTCGATGCTTTGGCACAGTCCCAGAGATTTGACATCGTTGGTATATGTGAAACCTGGTGGGATGACTCCTGTGACTGGAGTGCCCTGTTGGATGGTTACAGGCTCCTCAGGAAGGATAGGCAGGGCAGAAGAGGCAGAGGAGTGGCACTGTATGTAATGGAAGATTTAGAATGTGTGCAGTTCACAGTGGGCAATGGTACAGTTGAGAGCCTCTGGGTAAGAATTAAGGGGCAAACAAATAATGCAGATGCCATCGTGGGAGTCTACCATAGACCTCCTACCCAGGACAGTGATGCCGATGAATTATTGTGAGATAATTGCGAGAAACCAAAGGGGAATAGGCTGAGAAACATGAAGGGAAAAAGAGAAATTTGAGGGGAGAAAATGGCAGGAAAAGTGAGAAACATGAGGGGGAAAGGGCAAGCATCATGAGTGAAAAAAGGGCATGAAACATGAGGTGGAAAGTAAATATGAGGGGAGAAGGGTGAGAAAGGAGGAGGGAAAGGGTGAGAAATGTGAGTCAAAGAAGGGAGGGAAATGTGAGGAGAGAAAAGGGCAGGAAACTTGAGAGGGAAGAAGGCAGGAAACAAGAGGGGGAAAAGGTGAGAAGTACGACTGGAAAAAATCAGAGAAACTTGAGCTGAGAAAATGGCAGGAAATGTGAGAAGAAAATAGTGAGAAACAGGAGGGGAAAAGTTTGAGAAACATGAGGGGAGGAAAAGGTCAGGAAACATGAGTGGAAAAGGATGGGAAATGTGAGGAAGTTGTAAACACCCTCCAAGAAAGAAAGAGTATTCACAGCCCTATTCTAATGTTCCCAAATACTGGCTTCCCTCAATCAATTTTATATCCTTCCCCAAAAGAAGGTTACGGCACTGCTGGCCACACCTCTCCCCCATCAGCTGAATAAAGAGACAGTGGGAAACTTAGGAAAAGGAATACATTTCCAAGTCCCCACAGGTCTGTGCAGGAATCAACATCTGTTGCTCTCTGAAAAGACTGGTTGTGGCAGACTACTTTTAAAAAGCTACCAAACAGACAGCGTTTCCATAGGGATCTTTTAACCCAATTTCTCTTTAAAACCCGCTGAAGTACCTTGCCTCCAACACTTCTCTGTGTTTTACAGAACACTTGCAAAGGATCTGGATATTCCTTGGCTCACTGACAAGGTGAGGCCATGATTTACAAGCAGTCCTGGGAGCTGCTTCAGCTGACAGCTTAGAGCAGCCCACGTGCCTTCCTCTGTAACCCTCCAGAACAAGGGGATTTGGGAAGGGGCTTGTCCAAACTTCTACGCCTTCGACCTCACTTAGGGAAAAGAGTTTGAATTAACAAGAAAGGTTGGAAAACAGGCTTGTAGGTATCATAAAGAATTTCCATTTGCTACAATATTTTCTTAAAATGCACACAGCTTCACAGTAGAGGTACTGGGCTTCCACCATGTACTGATAACATTTTTTCAGTGGACAAACCTAAGTCTTGAAGAAAAGAACAGACCAGAAAAAAAGCCACTTCAAATATGATAGAAGCAACAAGAAGAGAAGGAATTTACCATGAAACTTCTTTATTGCAGAAGTTCAAGACTAACTTTTGTAATCTTAGATGAACTAATCCTAGGTTTTGAATAAATACCCTACTGTTCAATAGTAACATAAATAATCCTAGAGGAACTAATCTTCAGTTTGAAACAAAAAGTCCGGAGTTCATAGATGTTCCCTCGCTGAAGCAGATGATTGGTGCCAGGACTCCACTTGCTGCTTGTCAAATTCAGATATTCATTGCTGAATATGTGACAGCTTTTTGTGGAGATACTGGTACCCGCTCTTCACTTCAGAGCAGCTGCAGCTACCCTCTAAGGGAGAAATAAAAAGAAAATTAGGGCATGCAAGCCTTTCTGCGGAGTTTACAATTTCATGTCCTTTGCTTTAAAATAGCCTTGAGCCAGTCTCGTTGGCTACCACACCCTGCAGATGTGGTGTCACACATACCTGTTGTATCTGCTGATAATCTGCTAGGACTCGATGAAGCAGCATTTTCATGAAAAAACCCCCCATGAAGACAACATGAAGAACATCTCACTACCCCAGAAAATGCAACCTTATCTAAAACACTAAAAATACACTCAGTTTGACTCTAGAGATTTTCTTCTCTGTGAACCACAGCTCTTCTGGGAGGTTCACAAAAGTAAATCCCCAGCTCCTGGCATCATCCAAGATATGCAATTGAGCTTCTCAATAGGCAACAAAAGGAGTACATGCTCTAAGACTCTGGTTGGGACATCTCTCGCCTTGCTGTGTGTTCACAGCTCAAACAGGGCTTTTTGGGCAGGGTTTTGCAAAAATCAGGCCCAGCCCAAGCAGTGTCTGAGCATATATGCCAATTCCGCAAAGTTTCCCTTTGTCTCACTGAATAGTACCAGGGAATCTAAAATTCTCCTTCTGCTCACAAATACATTTGCAATCTGGCTGAAACAGAAATAAACACCATCCAAAAAGCCTCAGTGTGCACACAGAACTGAAGATGTGCAATGTTTGTGTCCAAACCAGAGAAGGCCAGGCTGGACGGGGCAGAGTATCAGGTTTTTAACAGCCCTCTCTGCTAAAATCGTAGCGAGGATCAGCCACCTGAAAGATGAGTAAGCGGTGGCTGTAGGTTGAGTTATGTGCTTAAAACACTGAGAGAGTCAGGAAACCTTTGGGATTACAGCTGCTGGTTTCCAGTCTCCTCCTCCCTCTGTGTATCAGCCCTCCTCAGCTCACTAGGATGCTGAGGCAGTCAGCAAGGCCTGGGCTAGTTCCGGGTACGTGATGGTTACTCGAGCTCAGACATTGATCCTAGCGGGCCTTTTAACGCCACCTCAATGGAATTTGATTGGTAAGTGCACTGAAGAGTCTGCTGGTAATGTGGACTCGGGGAAGGCATAAGAGAGAGATGAAACGCAATCTTCAGAGTTTTATCCTTCTCTACCTGTTAGGCTGTGGAGCCTGCAGTCAGAAACTTCCGTTGTTCACCCACTTCCTGAAACTCTTGGTGATCTCGTCTATCAGGACATGTAAATTCTGGTATTCCTCATACTCCGTGTTGAAGTCATCCTTGTAGCGCTGTCTCCAAGGAGACAATGGCTACCTATTCTCTAAAGGAAAAATCACATCATTTTTCTATGAGTGTGCTCTAAGAGAACACTCTAATATGATTCTATTCCATAAAGCACACGTGCAATTTTACACCAAGCACACAGTGACTGTCAAGCACAGACACCAAGCTTCGAGCCAGTCGCTCCGTGACTGGCTGTTTCTACATGCAAGCACACACGCTTCAAGAGAATGTAGTCAGGTAACTTAGAGATCTGCCACATTTCTGTGACAGTTACTTACTAATATTTTACATGGTAGAGGTTTTCTTCAGAAGCAAGTGTAGCACACTTAGAAAACACTGGCACTCATTCAAATATCGAAAGACCAACAAACACAGCGGCTTCAGTGAGAGAAGAAACATTGCTAAATTACAATTTCTTTCTATGTAAGGACAGCTTAATTAGTTCCATTTACTTCTGAAAATCCATCTGCATTACAGTTTTGGCAGGGGTTGCATTTATGGAGTTGGGTGAACAGAGCTGGAGTTCTCACCTACATTTATGTCTAACAGCAAAGCAGAGTTAATGATAAAATTTGATTCTTCTAGTGAACAGCAATTACATCGCTGACCATTCAACTGAGGCACTTGTAATACGGCCACAAAAAGAAACTTGAGAGAAGTCTGAAACCACAACAAAAACCCAAACCACCACATCAGCTCCTAAGGAGGGCAAAACTCATTAACGCTTCAAGCCACTGATGTGTAAGGATCTTTCCTCATTCCCTTTGAGAACTGCAGGAGACCTGACTGCCCCTGCTGATGTCACAGCTCTGACAGAAGCTGGGAGCAATTTGCAGTGTTTTATAGCACACACACACACCTCTCCCTCCCCTTCTGCACTGCAAATGTGACGAGGGGATGCAACACCACTGCTGCAGCTGACCCTGTGCAACTGCACTGCAGGGAGTCCTGGCCTAACCCACCACGGTGTTCATCTCAGCTCTGAGCCTTGGAGGCCCTGGAAAACCTTCTCAAACTCATCCTTCCAACACAGGAAAGATGGGAGCTAATGTCTCTACAAACAACTTGATGTGGGTGAGGGTCTTTAAGAGAAATGAGTGTTTATGTCTTTGAAATGGGCCTTAATTTGACTACAGTTTGAACTCCTGAACTTTAGAACAAACAGGTTCACACAAAAGTCTGTTGCAGAGCCCAGACAGCCTGAACTTCTGAACTTTGGAGGCAAATGACATGCTCAGGGGGGGAATATGTGGTAGGCGATTTGGGAAGGCTGTACCTTCCTAGTACCTCAGACAATGGGGAAAGGAAGAGGGCAACATGCAGCCAGGAGTTTAGGATAAAAAGAGGCTGCGTCCTCCAAAACCTCAAGAGAGACCCCATGGGGTATGGTCTAGTGGGCTCTCTCCCTTTATTCGAATAAAGTTGCAGGACTTCTCTGTCTCCTTCATGGACACTGGCTTTTCATAGTCTGGTCTTCCACACACTTCCAACACAGGAAAGAGCTTGTGACAGCTCCCCCACTGTGAGTGGCAACAGCTAATTGTTATTTGACTTGCATGAAGTGGTCTGGTTGTTCCCTTGATGACACAGGGTGTGTGGAGGCAGTACAAGTTGCTTTAAGTCCTGCAGAAAAGCAGAATTCTGACACTTGCGATATGCAGATCTTTAAAAAGCCAAAGAACACCAACTGGACGGGGTTGAAAAAGTCCTTCAGAGCTTTGTTCTCACAGTAAATTACTTGGAAGAATCTGCATGTGTTAATACTAGGGCTCACACGACCCTCTCCACAGTAGACAGTCCCTGGTTTTAGAAAGAGGGCATGGCTGGAGTATCAGTAGTCACAGTATGTTCAGTACAACTTCTAACGACAGCTTTGCTGCAAGTGTTTAATTTCCAAAAGTGCGTTTGCCGACATGGCTCAGCCCGCGCGAAAGCTTCAGCGTAAGCACCAACCTGCAGCACAGTACAGATTTCAGAAGGATCTGGATTATCTTCTCTCCTTTCTCAAAAACAAGTGGCTCCCTACCTAACACACCAAATGCTTAAATCAAATTGGTGTCCAACCTGCTCTGGGCAGATCTGTCGTTATCTCAACCATTCATGCCGCATGCTGGGCGTCAATTAAGGCCAGTACTTCATGAATGGTTGTCCACATTTTCCATCACCAGCCAGAGATCCTCATCGACAAGGGAGGTGAAAGAAGAAAACAATAGCTTAGAGAAGAATGTGCACAGCTGAATTACCTTACAGAAAAAACTACAGTTGAGTTGTGTTTCCAGGTCACTTGCAATTGAAGACAGAATATAATGGAGAGACATTCCTTTTCGGCTAGATACTACCTGGAATCTGCACAGTTTAAGTGAGAAAGGAGATTACTAACATGATCTTTCCATAATTGGGTCACCTACAACCAGGGTGAACAACCAGGCTGGCAGAAGGAGAGAAAGCGAAGGAGAGAAAGACCCCCCCAAAACTCTCACTTGGGGCACTGCTATTGTTCAAGTCTGTAGCTCACAAAGAAGCCCCTCAGCACTTGCCCAAGTTCATCAGCTCATATGCTTTTTTAAGTTACTCCAGCACAGTCTGCATAGCTGTATCATGACAAAGTGTTTGTTTAGTGATGAGGAACACACCTAGTGCTGGCCGTTCCTTGTGCAGCTGCAATGCCAGAGAATAAAGACTCCTTCTTTTCTTTTCACCTGAAGCAAAACCTTCTCGAGATCTGTCAGACCTGGCAGCACATCCTTCCAGCAAGTGGCAAACAATCCCAAGTTAGTTGGAAGAATGATGAAAATCAGACTACTGGACAGCCACAGGAAAGGTGAGAGTTCAGAAGTCTATTCCTACTGAGATGTACAACTTCTATCACACCGAAAAACACCTTTTAAGTGTCTTTGCCTTTTCTGTGGAATTCCAGCCTCCAGCCCTCATTGGGTTACCTCTTTGCTAAGGACAGATTTCAACATTAAAGGCCAGCCTTGCTGACAAAATGAGTATATATACACCTTTGAATCAGCTCCAAGCAAGCTCCACAAGTCAAATGGGGAGGTACATTTCACCAAAAAGAGTATCTTAAAAAGCAAAGGACAGTCCCCTCTTCTTAATCTAGATTAAGATATACATCAGACAGGACAGTTAATGTCTTAAGATGAATTCAGTTACCAGACATGAACTTCATCAACACTGCCACCACCACCAAAAAAACTTTCTTCAGAAAGGGAAATGTAATTGGTTTAGAAGCGCACCCTGTAAAGGCAGAGCAGCACCATACATTAACATTCCTGTGTATTTCACACTCAAGCTGTTGGCTTGTTGGATTTAACAGGTAATCCCATGAATGACTATATACCTTAGAAGGGCCAGAAATAGGATGTTCAGATACATATGAACCTTTCTGAGAACTGTAGTGGTTTTCTTCTTGTTGCTGACTCTACTGACCTTAAAGCAGAATATTCAGTGACAATGCAGATCCTATTGCATAAGGGGCAGTGGCATGGAGAAGAGATTGTTTACAGCCAGGCTGCGTGGAGGCTGTTTCTTAAAAAGTTTGTTTCAAGTGCCACAGAACCAAGTTCTGACTTAGAACAGAAAGTGAAACACTGCAAAGATTTTGGGCCTAACCCCCATCTCCCATGCCTCAGCCTCAATGTAGAACCTTGTTGCAGTGGGGATCCTGCAACACGCATATATCAAACCAGGAGTCCCGTGGAAAGGAAATATATATGGACAGACAGATTCTTGATAGCTGTTTCAGAGATGTTTATTTCTCCAGCCGCATGGCCGGGGCTCTGCCCAGGAACTGTTCCAGTCACGGGACCAAGGGTCCTTCTGCCCGCGCAGGGAACACAAACCAACCAATGGGAACGAGGCTGAGCAGGGACAGGGAAGCCCCGTGTCTGTGCCCTCAGGGCCCCTCTCCCAGGGCTCCATGGCAGGGGAGGGACCCCAACACCTCACCCGTTTTATTTTAATAAAAGGAGAATGAAAACAACTGGATAAACATAACAAGAACAGTTTCAAAACAAAACAAGCCACCCTCCTGAGTCTTTAAATGTCCAATCAGATTCTGTGGAACATCTTAGGGCTGACAGAAGGGAGACAGAACTCTCTGAGCATGCTTTGTGGGGAAACTGAGGCAGGAGAGGGTTTAACTTCTTCCCTCCCCCTTTTCATCCCCCACTCGGCATTGGAAAGGGATTTTTGGGGACACAATTGGCAAAAGCATGGTTTTGTGAGGGAAACCATGGGTGAAAAAACGGATTGGGAATACACTGGGGGTAATAGGACATAGGGTAAAAGGGAAAGGTGGGATTAGGAAAGGGAGACTGTAGGGGGGACTTACAATAGAGATACTGTCTAACATGACTACGATTTTTTGCATATATACTGCCTTTTACAGGAACACCATCAGGCCCAGTGACCTGCGATGCTTGTAACCCTTTTCTACCTCGTATAATTTTGAATTCTACCACCTCTCCATCTCCCAAGATTGGGATGCATTTTTCAGGGTTATTCTTTTTAATAGCAGTTCTATGCACGAATATGTCTTGCTGGTTGTCACACCTTGTTATAAAACCATAATTTTGCTTAACATTATACCATTTTACTATCCCTAAGATCTTAGGTACTACGATCTTTTCCTTTTTCCGAGTGGCTGCTGTTTTCTGTCTTGCTGCGTCTTTGCTCTCTCCTTCAGTCGCTCCCGTGTTGGAATTGTCGGGGCTGCTGGTGCCTGCGCGCTCTTCCCGGGGTCGCGTTCGGGGCTGCGCGGGCCGGGCCGGGCCGCGCCGCTCAGTTCTCCGTGCGTCGCCTCCTCTGGTCGCAGCTTCGCTGCCGATGCCGGGCGCTGCACCCACATCTCGGCCGGGCTCCCAAGCGATGACCCCCCCGTGCCCTGCTCCAGCGCGTGTCTCGGCTGGGCACGGCTCCGTTCCACCGCCACCGCCGCCCGCCGCCGCCCACGCGCCGCCCCTCTCGGCCGGGCGTTCCCGGGGCTCGCTCCACCACGCGCTGGGCTGGGCCGTGCGGGCACCGCCAGGTCCCGCTGCTCCCGCCGCTCCTTGCTCCGCCGCCGACACTGCGGCTCGCTTGGCTCCGCCCGCACGCGGGAACTGCCTCGCTGCTGCTCGCAGAGCGCTCGGTGCACGTGGCCTGGGCCGCACGGTCCCTGCGCCAGGCTTCCCTTCGCCAGGACACAGCTGACATTGCTCAACAGTCTCGGTAACTAAATAATATTCACGAAAATATTCTTCCATCGGCATATATTTTGACTCCAGTATTAACTGTGTCCAAACGGTTTTCCAAAAGCCCTTGGTAAGAATTAAATCCCAAGAAACATAGAAAAAGTTCTTAAACAACCATGCCAGGAAGTGTTTCAGTTCTTTTTGAGCTTGAATCAAGCTAAAATTCACAAATCGTTGTTCAAGAATCATTTTAAGATAAATGTCCATATGCGGCTCTGAGAGCCAAGAGTCTTCCCACCGTTCCTCCATAGTTTAGATACGGAATAGCAAAGCAAAACCAAGAAGAGGAATCCAAAGTTTCCAGGGCTTACTCACACAAATCAGTCGCTTAGGGATCGGGGATCGTTCTGCTCTCAATTCTCCACCATTTGTTGCAGTGGGGATCCTGCAACACGCATATATCAAACCAGGAGTCCCGTGGAAAGGAAATATATATGGACAGACAGATTCTTGATAGCTGTTTCAGAGATGTTTATTTCTCCAGCCGCATGGCCGGAGCTCTGCCCAGGAACTGTTCCAGTCACGGGACCAAGGGTCCTTCTGCCCGCGCAGGGAACACAAACCAACCAATGGGAACGAGGCTGAGCAGGGACAGGGAACCCCGTGTCTGTGCCCTCAGGGCCCCTCTCCCAGGGCTACACAGCGGGGGAGGGACCCCAACAGAACCTTGTCCATGGGATATTTTAATGTGACATGGGGAAACTGCTACCAAATGCCAGTAACTAAATGACCATTGCATCTGAGGCAGATGCTGATCCAGCAAGCTCACGCCACACTGATGGCCTGTAAAGGATGCCTGTGATTCACCAGCAGAACAGGTGAATCCAATTTACCCACTTCCCAAAAAACTCTGCAGATCTTGTCAAAATACAGACTACAAATCTCTTGTTTACAAGTATCTCTTGAAAGACATCTCAAGCTTGTTTTTCACAGGGTTCATCTGTAAACCAGCGCTACATTTTATCAGGATTGTTACGGGATGGCATTTGCACAGACCCACACCAACTATTTATGGGACTTCGAGCAGCAAGCAATGCAGCTCTTTGTGCCAGAGACTGCCCTTAAGCATTTTCACACCACCGTTTACAAGGACAATGCAATCCTGAAGGCAGTAACTCAGATCTACTGCAGCCTAAAACATGAAGACAAGATCACTGCAGACAGATTTTACTCACATCTTGAGATTCAAATAAAACAATAAAAAAAACCCAACCCCAAATTGGAAACAGTAATAATTAGAAGCAAACAAAAATTAGAGATCCTTGATGCACCAACTTCAGGACACAGGAAGTCTTTTTAATAATAGATTGCCTATACACCTACAGTATTTCTTTCTTAATGCTTTAGTTATTGAATATTTATACGCAGAAGTGACCGACTACGTCACTAAATTCATTTTTACAGTACTACAAGACAAACTCCGGATTCCATTATTTCATGGAACCTCTTTCTATTTTAAAGTACCACAATGGGCAGTCGCCTCTTCAAAACTCTATGCCAGCTATTCATAAACCATTGGGAAAGAAAAGCCCCGAAACAAAACAAAACGAAACCCCAAAGCATGGAACTAATTAACCCAAACAACTTTTTGGAAAGCCACTACTACCTGGCAACAAAAACATGCTCAACCTCTCAGTCCTGTTTTCCTCTAGTACATTACTCAAAATGATTCATATTCCTCAACTACTCCAGCAGCAAATAAACCCGCAAGTCCATCCGAGACGTATCAAAATACGACAGAACCTCCACGGAAAATGTAGCTTTGTTTTGGAACTGCACAGGAAAATCTCTCCAAGTTTTCTTCACTTAAAAGCCTGGGTAAATCCAGGCTCACACTCATGCTATCCAAGAATTTACCGCTAGGGTGAGCACATCAAGCTCCGACACACAGACACAAAAACACACACACAGACACTGCCAGGTGAGCACACATGCCTCGCACCCGCACTTGGAACCATCTTCCTGCTGAGCTGAGGACAAGGAGCGAGCGGAATACCGCAGGCACTCCAGCTTTACTGCACGGCGTCCGACAGCCTTGGAGCTACAAAGCGAGCACAGCTCGGAGCTCTTACTGTCCGGAGCGAGCCCCGAGGAGCTCCCAAACCCCGCAGCCCCTCCCCAGGCACAGCCCGGGCGCAGCCGGGGCCGCTCCGCCTGCGCGGGGCCGCTGCCGGGGCGGTGTCGCGGCTCCTCCGCGGGGCGGAGCTGAGGCGGAGCTGGCGCGGCCCGGGCGAGGCGGCGAGGGCGGGCGGCGAGGGGCCGGGGCGGTCCGGGAACGGGCGGACATCCCGGGAGAGGGGAGAGATACCTGGGAAAGGGAGGAGTGACCGGGAGAGGGGGGAGAGCTCTGGGGGAGGGGGGGAGATCCCAAGAGAGGGGGATGAGCCTGGGAGAAGGGGGAGATCCCGGGGTGGTGGTGGGAGGGAGAGCCCTGGGAGAGGGGATACCCTGGGAAAGGGTGGAGAGCCCCCCGGGAGAGGGGGGAGAGCACCGGGAGAGGGAAGAGCCTGAGAAACGGTGGGTAGTGTTATGAATGATTTTTTTGAAGGTTGGCTTTCGCCATATGTTGTGTGCACACCTGGGAATGTAGTTACACAGCTTGGGTTTGCCCAGGAAGTTTGTGGTGGTTTCTTTCCTGGGAACGCCAGCACCTCCCTACTGCAGGTCAGAACGAGTCTGGGAGCAGGGGAGCTGCCGGCAGATTTAAATCAAGATGTGATGGTCATTTTTCACTCAGCCTCTCTCACCTTTGTGATAGAGACAAGAGGCTTTTCCTTCCTTTTAATTATAGGCCTGCAGTGGGCCCAATTTTGTCCTTTCTTTTATAGGAACCCCCTTACAGATGAGATGGAGCTGTGTGAGAATCAAGGAAATTTTTAATTGCCACCGTAATTGACAGTATTGACAATTTACTAATATTTGTGACTTGTCTGTATTTCATCACAAGTGACTTGTTGGGAGACCGAATATTAATCAAAGCATTTCATTTTATTTTGATTATGGAAAAAAGAGGTATAGGAAAAGCTCCTATGGCTATATATTTTTCTCAACAAAAAAACCCCACGTATTTGAAATCATGGTAACCTTCCCAGCTCTGCCTTGGGAGGTTTCAGAATTACTAAGCTTTTCAGATTAATGAAAAAAGAAGCTAAAGAATCTTAACAGAAGACAAAAAATGTTCCATGAGGAATGGTTGACTTCACCTTCCTCAACTCATTTTTATCACAGCCCTCAGCAGCAATGGCATGTTGGCTGTGGGTATGAGAGGCGGCAGCTCCCTGGCACACACGGTGCTGCTGGCAGAGCTGGCTGCTGCCTACTCAAAGCTCAGGTAGGCACCTGAGCTGCCTTGCTGCACTGCCAGAGCCATCTCAAGGCTGATCTGCAGTCCAGAGGTGCTGGTCAGCTGGAAGCTGCAGGACTTGCCGCAGGGCAGCGCCGTGAGCTGGCAGTGCAGCGAGTGGGGCAAAAGCAGCCAGGCTGATGGCACCAACACTTGGGCCCAGCGGGAGACTTTCTCCACATCCAAGCAGGAGCCTGTGCAGAGGGTGTCCAGCAGGTACCAGTGCTGATCCCTCAGCAGCTGGCCACCAGAGGCGTGGAGAAAGCACCTCTGCCCCAGCAGCTGCTCGCCGGAGCACAGGCACTCCAGAGCCACACGGACGCGCCCGGCTGGCGGCTGCTTTGTGCTGTCCACATGGAAGGAGTGGCCGGGGGGTGGCCGCAGGATGACCAGTGGGCGGTAGACGGTGCTGTTCTCCTGGCGGCTCCAGGCTTCAGAGGTGGAGTTCATCCCGGTGCCTGGGTGCAACTCCGGCATGAAGTTCCTCCTGGAGAGCACTCGGCAGACACCGAGGAGGTCCTCCAGCAGCTCCTTCAGCACCTCCAAGCTGGGCGGGTCCTGCTGCAGAATCACAGAATCACCCAACAGTTGGGCTTGGGAGTGACCTTTGAAGGCCATCCAGTCTGACCCCGCAGCCATGAGCAGGGACATTCTCAGCTAGACCAGGCTGCTGACAGCCCACTCCAGCCTTATCCCAGATGTGCCCATTGGTGATGGGCTGGGCACAGCCAAAGTGCTGCCATCACTGACTGCACCCTTGACCCTCTCGTCCTGCTCACTGACCTTCTCCTGGCTGCCGACCTTCTCCAGGCTGCTGGATCTCTCCTGCTCACTGCAGCTGGCAGAGCCACGCTTTCTTCTCCTCACCAGCCAGCAGCCCACAGCAAGCAGAACCAGAACCAGAGCTGCTACAGTGACCCGGAACAGCCACTGCTGCTGCAGTGCTGAAGGGAGCAGGGTTTCCATGGTGCCCCTGCTCCCCTCAATCTCCTGCAGGAGCCGAGTCATCTCCTGATGAAGGTATTCCTCGCGCTCCCGCATCTGCCTGACTGCATCCTCGTCAACCTGAACCTGCACCTTCAGCCCAGTGTGGGTGGCTAACAGGGCCAGGATGAAGGCAAGTGTGGGAGACATGGCCTGGTGGGAGAAAGGGGGCTCAGCAGGTGTGGCTGGGAGGGAGCAGGGGGCTGGGGGCACCTGGAATGTCCCCAGAGCCTCTCTGGTCCCCTGCCACATTGAGAGCCCCAAGCCCCTCTTGCCCCAGCTCTGGAGACAGAGCCCTGCCCCAGCTCCCACTCTGGGTTTAAACCCCCCTGGGCATCTCTGCCAGCCCCCATCCAGCCCAGCTTTGCCACCCCCCATCCAGCCCAGCTTTGCCAGCCCCCATCCAGCCCAGCGTTCCCTCTGCATCTGCCCTCACTGGCTGCCCAAATCCAACTGCCCGCTGATGGCCCTGGACACAGGTGCCAGCGTGACCTGTTCTCTGTGATGTCGCAGCCAGCAGGACCATGTCACTTGGCTGCCAAGCTGGCCATGCCCCTGCTCACAGCTCCCACTGTTTCTTCATAACAATTCTGACTAACGGAGAGCAATGGGATAGACAGTTTTCCCAAAGTTCTTCCATGGTCGTGGCTGCAGAAGCTTTTCCTGCACCTCTGGAAAGGGCTCTGGGGGCCCCTGGCCAAGGATGGGGATCAGGAGTCAGGGAGAAGAAGCAAAGGGCTCAAGGACAAGGGAAGGTGGGCAGAGCTTGCTCCCACAGCGTGGCAGAGCAAGAGCCTCATGTCCTTCTCCTGAACCTGCGGTGCCGGCAGGTCCTCTTCCTGTGGGGCTCCAGGGCATCCCGGGGGCTGCAGGCCCTCCTCTTTCGGGAGTGCTCGGGAAAAGCTCCTGCAGCCATGACCATGAAAGAGCTTCTGGAAAAGTGTATAGCCTGTTATCAGAATTGTTCTGTCAAAACATGGATCTGAAACAGGAAAAAATTTTCAGGGATTATTTTGCTTCAAATTACTTTGTCCATACCAGAAAGAAAACAAAGAGGAGGTTCACTGCAGGTGCCATGTTATGTGTGCAATTAGTCTCATATTAGTTATTAAGTTAAAATTCTTTATTAGTCACAAATGTTGCAGAAATTGTTTCTTAGAGTCTGGAAAGTGGAAAAATTTCATTTTTTGAACATGAGAAGGAATGTATACATTGTAAAAACAGTTCTAGGTCTGCACACAGAACTTTCCAGTGAGGTTTTCATAGCCAGCAGAGGTGTCAGCGGTCTGTGCAACAGCTCTGCCTGGCAGCAGTCAGAAATACAGCACTGGTGTGTTGGGCATTCTTAGAAACTGGGCAGCCCAACATTATGGGAATGTTAGAGTGGAACTATAAAGGTAACACAACAGGTGTGCAAGAATGTGAGAGAATGAAACCATTGTGGAAAAAAGTAAACAAAAAAATCAGAAGTTGTTATATTCATTAGGTTGCTCCAAGTCAAAGAGAAAAATGGTAGAAGTCTGTGACATTTCTAAAACTAATAAAGGAACTGTATCATGTATGCCTAGCCTTGTAAACAAAAGGAACAGCAAAATACTTTCAGGCCTCAGGAAAAAGAAAATCAAGAATTTGCACATATATGATTCAACTCTGGAATTCCAGCACACGGCTGATGGCAAATACACAAATTTCTCAGGGAATGATTCAATGTGCCTGCTCATGGTAGTTGTTTCACAGAATTTCCAGGTCAGGAAGTCAATAGACTGCAGGAATACTGTCCATCTGTTGTGCAGGTTGCCATCAGGAAAACTGTTCCCAGTGTCAACATTGCCCAGTTTTGTGGTCAGGCAGGTGGAGACTTCTCAGTCTCTTCTTTCTGTCTGTTTTGGTCTGTGTAAGGTGCGCTGTACTGCAGGGTGGAGACCGAAGGCAAGAAATAATGGAATTCCTTGCAACTCACAGACTGTGAGATGAGCATGGGGGTCACTATGTTGGCACAATGGGATGACCTCACTGGATCATTCTGATGTCACCAGGGGATGCATTGTGACTTCAAGACCCACAGTATTTATATGGTGGCGAGCACAGGGTCACAGTGGCTTCAGTCTGGACTTGTGGCAAGCAACTCCTGGTGCTTGCTCTCTTCATCCTGCTGTGCCAAACAAACGTGGCCATGGAGATAGAGCCGGGAGCTTTGCCCAAGGCCACCAACCAGACAGCAACAGCGGCACCTCCCGGCTTCGCGGACGCCAAAAGCCTCGCTAAGCCTGTGCCCACGGGGAGTTTCCTGTCCAGGCTCTGGGCAGGACTTTTCGGCCGACTGATTCCCGTGTGGCCCCGGATGCGCCAGAGGCTGGCGGGAGTGTGGTGGGGCCGGCAGCGGCGGGCAGAGACCGCAGAGGGCAGCAGCCCGACCGGTCCCGTTTCCAGCAGCCCGGCCGGTCCCGTTTCCAGCAGCCCGACCGGGCCCCCTGTGCAGGGAGCAGCCGGCCTCTCTGGGGGGCCTGGCCCCCCTGCGGGTCCCGACCGTGGCTCCTCTGCGCCTGTCCCCACAGGGCAGCAGAAGAACCAGGAGCCGAGGCAGCAGCAGAGGCAGGAGGCGCGGCAGGAGCTGGGGCCAGCGGCAGCTCGCCGTGCCCAGGCCCGCAGCCGCAGCCCCTCCCCGCCCGGCCGCCGCAGGGGCCGCTGGCCTGGGAGGCTCCGGCGCTGCCGAAAGAGGAGGGCCCGCAGGCCCCGGGACGCCCTGGAGCCCCGCAGGTTCAGGAGAAGGACATGAGGCTCTTGCTCTGCCACGCTGTGGGAGCAAGCTCTGCTCTCTCTCTCCCTTGTCCTTGAGCCCTTTGCTGCTTCTCCCTGATCCCCATCCTTGGCCAAGGGCCCCCGGAGCCCTTTCCAGAGGTGCAGGAAAAGCTCCTGCAGCCACAACCGTGGAAGAGCTTTGGGAAAAGTGTCTATCCCATTGCTCTCAGTTAATCAGAATTGTTGTGAAGAAACATAACATATGGAGCTGTTGTATAGGAAGAGTTTTCAGGCATTATTCCCCCTCAAATTATTTTTGTTCCAAACCCGAAGGAAAAGAAAGAGGAGGTTCACTGCTAATGCAGCATTATGCTTGCTAGTAGTGTCATATTAGTTAGTATCAGTATTGGTTAAAAATACTGCAGCAGGTATTTCTGAGGAAGGCTAGGGAGTAGATACATTTCATTTTCAGTTCTTGTGAAGAAGTGCATCCATTGTGCAAACAACTCTCGCTCTGCACACACACCTTCCCAGTGAAGTGTTCATAGCCAGCAGGGGTGTCAGCAGTCTGTGCAACAGCTCTGCCTGGCAGCAGCCAGAAATACAGCACTGGGCTGTTGGACATTCTTAGAAAGGAGCAGGGAACGCAACACAAAACATGATTAGGCCGCTCCGTGAATCTGTGGTGCTGTTTTGGATATCATTTGCCGTTCCCAGTTATTAAATTTATTTTAACCCAGTTATTAAAATTACTAGAGAGATGCCTCTGCCCCAGTTAAGGTGCAAACAAGACCATATGCCAAAATCAGTAGTATGGACTTCATTTAACAGTTAATGTGAGGAAGAGTGAGAGATAAAAAGAAATAATAGAAAAAAAAGGCGGGGGGGGGGGAGAAAGAGAGTGACAAAGACAGGTTAAGTAGAAATTGGCACCACTCCATGGATCCTGACGGTGTCCTGTTGATCCTCTCCTTCTGGTGTTCTCAGTGGTGAGGGCCACAAAACACAGAGTTCAATGGATTAATGCACATTTGGGCCAGGTGGGGATGCCCAGGTACCACCCCTGGGGAGGGGCAGCTTGACAGAGTCTCTTGCAACAGACTCTGGGGGTGTTGCATCACTTTGCATCCCCTGAAGTGCACTGGTGGCCTCAGCAGTGAGTCTGGGGGACACCTCTGGGTCTTTGATGGTTTATGACCCCTCCTCAGCTGCCTCTCATGCCAGTGTCCCATGTGTTGGCCTTCCCATGGCGGGGAATTTTACAGCTGAGCCGGCTTGTGTGAGGGAGGATGGTTGTTCACTGCCTCTGACCACAGATCACACACCAAAAACTCTCCCTCTATTCTGTGTTTCTCTGGAGGAACAGTGGTAATAACTGGTACAAAAAGGAGGCTAAACATGCCCAAAGTAAAAAAAAAACCAAAACAAACACGATTGTATAATGAAACACAGAACCTAGAGTTTCTGAGGGCAAAACACTGGCTTGTGATTTCACATAAGATCAGGAATTGGGTATGTTTTGGTGCACAGAGATTGGGGTATATTCAAGGGCTGTTTACTTTAGAAACATGATGGTTATTCCCCTGGGCAAGTGTCTTTGCCACTTAACCAATCCAGGTCCAAAATACACCTGCCAAAAGGTGCTGGGCAGGACTGCCCTGGCCATGCCAGCAAGAACAGAGCTGTGGCTGAAATCTCCTGATCACTGTAACACAGCAGAGGAAGGAGAATGAATCTTCAGCACGGAGGGCTCACACCTGAGAGAAGCCCCAAGAACAGGCAAATAATGTCATGAGCTGTCAGCGGGTGGTGTTCAGCTCATCAGGACACCCAAAAATCCCAGGGACAGAGGGTGCTGTGCTCACAAAGTGTGTCTTGAGGATTGTTTGCTTTGATACCAGTGAGAACAGGCTGGGATCTTTGCTATTGAATAACTTCTCTGAAGTGCCCTAATTCAAGAGAAAAAAAAATCCTTAAACTTGTTGTACCGGTTTGGCCAAATTTAGAAATATATCCTCTGAGAGAAGGCACAACCACCCCTCCCCCACCAGGTTCGGGAAAAAAAAAATTTTCCTTGAAGGAAAGTGAAGAAGATAAAACGATTTATTTAACAAACACCCGGGAAAGGAAAATAAGGTTAAATGGTAAAATCTTTCACTGTGGAGGAAAAACCTGGGAAAGCGTGAGAGTCCTCCCTTTGGTCTCCTCGGAGCTGGGGCTTGGCCCAGGGCCAGGCCCTCTGTGCCCGGTGGAAAGTCCTCCCGATGTGCTCTGAGGTTGAAAGCAGTCCAGTAGGAAAGGGAGAAAATCAGGAATTCCAGAGAAGGAAAAAGCAAAGTCCAACTCTCAGTCTCTCTCTGGAGAACGAGAAACTGAAAACCACTGGCCAAAAGCTGACTGGAAAAACAGCAAGCCGGGTGCTTCCTCGCTCCCCTGCTGCAGCTGGGGGGAAAAAAAACCTGCTATCTTTATATGACCTTGAACGAGCTGCAAACTGCTTTGAGAAAGTTTTGCTCAGTTTTTTCCTCTTCCCCCTCTCAGGCTCAGTTTGGAGGCATAGAAAGGCACAAAAATTAATTTCTGGGCATAGGCAGCGATATGGGATACACATCATAACGTCACCCCAAGACACTTGTATAATAAAACGGATCGATTCTCATTACCTTTATAAAAAGCCCGAGCTAATTGTAGCTTTTAAGTGTCTGGGGGGAAAAAGTTAGGAAAGAGCTTGCATTTACTCAAACAGAAAAGGGATGGAATTTTTATTTAAATATCTGGTGGTTTTCCCAAAACTCAACTCCCAAACCACCCCATTTTAGCCTTATTGTTAAATGCCCTTTAAACAGGCTGTGAAAATTTTACTTTTCATTGTATATTACAACATCAAAAGTGTAACTTCTCTGCTGCTTTTGTCCTCCATATCCAGAGATCACTGATTTTTACCTATGCTACTAATGGAACTTGAAATTACTTTCTTCCATGTTTGTGTGCTGCAGGTGTCTGAACTCAGAGCAGGATTTGGAGCAAGCTCTGCTCCCACGTGTTACCCATACGTGCCTCTTCCCAGAACTGTGTGGATGCTCACAAAGAGATCATCTTCAAGAACTATTTTCCTGAAGTAACTCTATGGTCAGTCATCAGAAATGTGCCCTCAAGCCTCTTGAGTCATTCTGCCAAGTTATATTTCACAATATGTTCCCTGGTGACTTTTAATATTTCTGCCTGTGTGGATACGATTTGATGAATTTAGGCAAGTAAGGAGAGTTTCTCTTGTGAGAAATAGATAGATAGACAGACAGACAGATAGGTAAGTGAGATACGTGTGTGTGTGTGTGTGTGTGTGTGAGAGAGAGAGAGATATACGGCAGGAGTATCAACAGAGTGCCTCTAAAATGTCTCTTAAGTTACATTAATTCTTGAGTCAGCTTTGGGATGGACATAAACAGGGCAAATAGAAATTGTAGGGACAGAGCTTGGGAGAACTGCAGTGGAGCAGTGGAGCAGCTACAATGAAGGTCAGTGAGGAGAAGGCCCTTTGCTCGTCCCTGCCCTGCCTTGGAACCGATCCCACAGGCTGCCTGGGAGCCACCACTCCCTGCAGAGCAGTGACAATGGTGGCTGTGCAGCTGAAGAGCTGGATCTGCTGAGCAGTTTTCAGGGAGCTCCAGTCCTGAAGCCGTAGACTTCCCCGCGTTCTCCTCAGGCATTTTCCTGCCACCATCCCCAGGTGGAAAAGAACAGCTTGCTTCCTCCAGCTGTCCCCAGCTCTGTCACAGGGGTGTTTAATGCAGTGCAGATGTGTGGTGTGAAATGAGGCTGGATTATCAAGATCATGCCAGTCAAGACCTACAAAGGCATCTATCCACTAAGGCAGCAGGGACTGCTATTCAGCTGAATCAAATCCACACATTGTCTGACTCAGTCGGCTGGCAGTCAGAATACCAAACTTGCTGAGAAATGGGATTCCAAACTGTAAAATTTCACAGAAAGTGACATCTCAAGTGTTGGAGGTACTTGAAATTTAATTTTACCTGATGGTTCCTTCATTGGGCTTAATTTTCCTTTTATTTATTGTTTTCTTAAATAAGATAATTCTGAGGTTTAAGAAACTTTTCACTGTAAGTAAGCCCACATTTGAGGGACCTTAAGGGGGCAAGAGGGAGTGTTTTTCCCAGGAATGTACCATTCCTATGCTTTACCTCAGGTCGGGTGGTGACTGTCTAAAGACTGGAACCACTGGAGTGTCAGGCACAGAATCACATATGGTGCCAAGAATGAAGCTCAGCAATCTCAAATCTAAGTGTGCAGAGTTTGTGCAGCTAAAAAACCAAGAAATGCCCAGAGCAGAACGTCCCCGTTGTCCCCAGGAGCATGGCAGTGACATTGCACCAGAGAGCAGCGGGGCACTGCACAGAAATCTGTAACGCTCAGAAGGTGTGGATTTGCCCTGGCCTTTGCTGCTGGCTGCTCCAGCCAAATGCTACAACTCTCTGACAGGAGGCTGCAGCCAGGTGAGGATCGATCTCTTCTCCCAAGAGACAAAGGACAGGAGGAGAGGAAACGTCCTCGAGGTGCAGCAGGTGAGGTTCAGGTTCCCGTGGAGGGCAGCCAGGGGTGGTCAGCACTGGAACATTCACATACAGTCCGCGTGTGCCTTTCCATGATGCCTTGAGGGAGGGTGCAGCCTTGATGCCGAGCGCCCTGGGGGGCTCCTGTGGCTGGGTTTGCACTCAGGGTGAGGATGCCCAGGAGCCGCTGAGCTCGGCAGTGGGGATGAAGGCCGGGGCTTGTGGGGTGGGAGGTGTGGCTCTGGGGGCTGTGACATGCCAGGGGATGGGTCACAATGGGAGCTGTGAGCAGGGGCGTGGCCAGCTTGGCAGCCAAGTGACATGGTCCTGCTGGCTGTGACATCACAGAGGACAGGTCACGCTGGCACCTGTGTCCAGGGCCGTCAGCGGGCAGTTGGATTTGGGCAGCCAGCGAGGGCAGATGCAGAGAAAACACTGGGCTGGATGGGGGCTGGCAAAGCTGGGCTGGATGGGGGCTGGCAGAGATGCCCAGGGGGGTTTAAACCCAGAGTGAGAGCTGGGACCCTCAGGGCAGGGCTCTGTCCCCAGAGCTGGGGTAAGAGGGGCTTGGGGCTCTCAGCGTGGCAGGGGACCAGAGAGGCTCTGGGGACATTCCAGGTGCCCCCAGCCCCCTGCTCCCTCCCCCCTGCTGAGCCCCGTTTCTCCCACCAGGCCATGACTCCCACATTTGCCTTCATCCTGGCCCTGTTAGCCACCCACACTGGGCTGAAGATGCAGGTACACGTCGATGAAGATGCAGTCAAGCGGATGCGGGAGCGCGAGGAATACCTTCATCAGGAGATGACTCGGCTCCTGCAGGAGGTTGAGGGGAGCAGGGGCACCATGGAAACCCTGCTCCTTTCAGCACTGCAGCAGCAATGGCTGTTCCGGGTCACTGTAGCAGCTCTGGTTCTGGTTCTGCTTGCTGTGGGCTGCTGGCTGGTGAGGAGAAGAAAGCGTGGCTCTGCCAGCTGCAGTGAGCAGGAGAGATCCAGCAGCCTGGAGAAGGTCGGCAGCCAGAAGAAGGTCAGTGAGCAGGACGAGAGGGTCAAGGGTGCAGTCAGTGATGGCAGCACGTTGGCTGTGCCCAGCCCATCACCAATGAGCAGTTGAACATGGGTCAGTCAGTCCTAAGCCATAGGCGAGCGCCGTTCCGAAAGGGTGCGCGATGGCCTCCGTTGTCCTCAGCCGATTGAAAGGGAGTCAGGTTCAGATCCCTGAATCCGGAGTGGCGGGGATGGGCACCGCAAGGTGCCCAGTGCGGTGACGCAACCGATCCCGGAGAAGCCGGCGGGAACTTCATGCCGGAGTTGCACCCAGGCACCGGGATGGACACCAGCTCTGAAGCCTGGAGCGTCCAGGAGAACAGCACCGTCTACCGCCCCCTGGTCATGCTGCGGCCACCCCCTGGCCACTCCTTCAATGTGGACAGCAGAAAGCAGCCGCCAGCCGGGCGCGTCAGGTAGGCTGAGGTTCAGATCCCTGAATCCGGAGTGGCGGGGATGGGCACCGCAAGGTGCCCAGTGCGGTGACGCAACCGATCCCGGAGAAGCCGGCGGGAACTTCATGCCGGAGTTGCACCCAGGCACCGGGATGGACACCAGCTCTGAAGCCTGGAGCGTCCAGGAGAACAGCACCGTCTACCGCCCCCTGGTCATGCTGCGGCCACCCCCTGGCCACTCCTTCAATGTGGACAGCAGAAAGCAGCCGCCAGCCGGGCGCGTCAGGTAGGCTGAGGTTCAGATCCCTGAATCCGGAGTGGCGGTGCCCAGTGCGGTGACGCAACCGATCCCGGAGAAGCCGGCGGGAACTTCATGCCGGAGTTGCAACCCAGGCACCGGGATGGACACCAGCTCTGAAGCCTGGAGCGTCCAGGAGAACAGCACCGTCTACTGCCCCCTGGTCATGCTGCGGCCACCCCCTGGCCACTCCTTCAATGTGGACAGCAGAAAGCAGCCGCCAGCCGGGCGCGTCAGGTAGTCTGAGGTTCAGATCCCTGAATCCGGAGTGGCGGGGATGGGCACCGCAAGGTGCCCAGTGCGGTGACGCAACCGATCCCGGAGAAGGCCGGCGGGAACTTCATGCCGGAGTTGCAGCCCAGGCACCGGGATGGACACCAGCTCTGAAGCCTGGAGCGTCCAGGAGAACAGCACCGTCTACCGCCCCCTGGTCATGCTGCGGCCACCCCCTGGCCACTCCTTCAATGTGGACAGCAGAAAGCAGCCGCCAGCCGGGCGCGTCAGGTAGGCTGAGGTTCAGATCCCTGAATCCGGAGTGGCGGTGCCCAGTGCGGTGACGCAACCGATCCCGGAGAAGCCGGCGGGAACTTCATGCCGGAGTTGCACCCAGGCACCGGGATGGACACCAGCTCTGAAGCCTGGAGCGTCCAGGAGAACAGCACCGTCTACTGCCCCCTGGTCATCCTGCGGCCACCCCCTGGCCACTCCTTCAATGTGGACAGCAGAAAGCAGCCGCCAGCCGGGCGCGTCAGGTAGGCTGAGGTTCAGATCCCTGAATCCGGAGTGGCGGGGATGGGCACCGCAAGGTGCCCAGTGCGGTGACGCAACCGATCCCGGAGAAGCCGGCGGGAACTTCATGCCGGAGTTGCACCCAGGCACCGGGATGGACACCAGCTCTGAAGCCTGGAGCGTCCAGGAGAACAGCACCGTCTACCGCCCCCTGGTCATGCTGCGGCCACCCCCTGGCCACTCCTTCAATGTGGACAGCAGAAAGCAGCCGCCAGCCGGGCGCGTCAGGTAGGCTGAGGTTCAGATCCCTGAATCCGGAGTGGCGGGGATGGGCACCGCAAGGTGCCCAGTTCGGTGACGCAACCGATCCCGGAGAAGCCGGCGGGAACTTCATGCCGGAGTTGCACCCAGGCACCGGGATGGACACCAGCTCTGAAGCCTGGAGCGTCCAGGAGAACAGCACCGTCTACCGCCCCCTGGTCATCCTGCGGCCACCCCCTGGCCACTCCTTCAATGTGGACAGCAGAAAGCAGCCGCCAGCCGGGCGCGTCCGTGTGGCTCTGGAGTGCCTGTGCTCCGGCGAGCAGCTGCTGGGGCAGAGGTGCTTTCTCCACGCCTCTGGTGGCCAGCTGGTGAGGGATCAGCACTGGTACCTGCTGGACACCCTCTGCACAGGCTCCTGCTTGGATGTGGAGAAAGTCTCCCGCTGGGCCCAAGTGTTGGTGCCATCAGCCTGGCTGCTTTTGCCCCACTCGCTGCACTGCCAGCTCACGGCGCTGCCCTGCGGCAAGTCCTGCAGCTTCCAGCTGACCAGCACCTCTGGACTGCAGATCAGCCTTGAGATGGCTCTGGCAATGCAGCAAGGCAGCTCAGGTGCCTACCTGAGCTTTGAGTAGGCAGCAGCCAGCTCTGCCAGCAGCACCGTGTGTGCCAGGGAGCTGCCGCCTCTCATACCCACAGCCAACATGCCATTGCTGCTGAGGGCTGTGATAAAAATGAGTTGAGGAAGGTGAAGTCAACCATTCCTCATGGAACATTTTTTGTCTTCTGTTAAGATTCTTTAGCTTCTATTATCATTAACCTGAAAAGTTTAGCTAGACCATAGTAATTCTGAAACCTCCCAAGGCAGAGCTGGGAAGGTTACCATGATTTCAAATATGTATTTGTTCTTGTTGAGAAAAATATATAGCCATAGGAGCTTTTCCTATACCTCTTTTTTCCATAATCAAAATAAAATGAAATGCTTTGATTAATATTCGGTCTCCCAACAAGTCACTTGTGATGAAATACAGACAAGTCACAAATATTAGTAAATTGTCAATACTGTCAATTACGGTGGCAATTAAAAATTTCCTTGATTCTCACACAGCTCCATCTCATCTGTAAGGGGGTTCCTATAAAAGAAAGGACAAAATTGGGCCCACTGCAGGCCTATAATTAAAAGGAAGGAAAAGCCTCTTGTCTCTATCACAAAGGTGAGAGAGGCTGAGTGAAAAATGACCATCACATCTCGATTTAAATCTGCCGGCAGCTCCCCTGCTCCCAGACTCGTTCTGACCTGCAGTAGGGAGGTGCTGGCGTTCCCAGGAAAGAAACCACCACAAACTTCCTGGGCAAACCCAAGCTGTGTAACTACATTCCCAGGTGTGCCCAGCTCTGGCAGGAGAGAGAGCCCACAGCGCAGTGGGCACCGTGCCCTGCCCAGCCAGGGCTCTCTGGCACAGAGCAGCAGCAGCGCCAGCTCCTGCCTTGGCTCCACCTGGGAGCCAGCAGCCTCTGGAAATCAGCACTGCCAGTCGCGTTCCCAGCTTGGAGCAGCTGCTGCTGGTGGGCAAATCCTGCCAGTTCTGCTTCCAAAGAGACACAAAGGCAGAGGTAGAGATGTACATGCAGAGGAGCCCAGGGCATGTCCAATAAATGTGCAAATATGTGGGGCGATTTGTTAGGAATTATTTCAGCTCTTATGCCCATAGTGCCTTCCCTCCTGGATCTGTGCAATGCTTTGGGCCATTTTCTTGGCCTGGTTTCCTTTGCTTTGGTCGCATCTCAGTGTGCACTTGGGGTACAGGCTGTAGGTGCTTGGGGCACTCTTTGAGTTCTCTTGGGCCCCTTGAACAACAGGCTTTGGCCCATGAGGGGAATTTGTGCTGCTTTGACAGAGGAGAACTTCCCAGGCTATTTGGTGTTTGCTGCAGGGAAGCTTGGGTTGCTTTGCATAAAGACACAGACCAACGTGGAGCAGCTGCTTTGTGATGTCAGGGCATGGTTGCCACGTAGTCGTGGTGTCCTCAGAAGGTTGCCTTGGTGCATGGAAGGCCTCAGTGCCAGAGCAGCTCTTGGGCTTGCTCAGAGCAGGAGCATCCTCCTGGTTGAGGCCTTGGCAGGGGGCAGCTGCACCCTGACAGGAGCCTTGGTTTTTGTTGTGTTAGAGCACAGTCTGCAAACTTGCACAGCAGTGCTCAAGCCATGGAGACACTCGCTGCTGCAGTTTGCACTGTGTATGGCATTGGTTATTCTGGATATTACCTGGCTAACCTGGCACGTAAGTAGAGGTTTTCCCTGGGTGGTAGCTTAATCTGGCTTTTGTATCTCTTCATGCTCTTTCTTAGTAACTGAGTTGACTTTGAAACAAAAACACCATTAGGATGTCACTGGTTTGGTAAAGCTCCTGTCAACACGTTCAGCTAAAAAGGGGGTGTCTGTAGCCAGGGGGGCGTGGGCAGCACTTGCAAGGGAACCTCCAGGGGTTCCCTTCCTTCCAGGGCAGGGTCTGTGGCAGCAGAGTCTGTCATTTCCTCAGTGTGCTGGGTCAAGCAGGACAACTTTGAAAAGGCAGATTGGGAGACCTTCTCAGAAGGCCTTCTAAAGACTTTGTGGTTCTCCCTGGAATTCAGGGAAAGCTTCTTTTATTCTAAATTTTGTCATTAAAAGATTTGACTAACTTGACCCTTTACTGAGTGCTAAAATGGCGATTCCCTTTGCAACGAAGTGCAAACTCCAAAACAGTGAGTGTCTGCTCCTGAACCCCAGAGCTGCTCCTGAGCTGTTTCACAGTAGAGCTGCCACAGCTCAGGGGGATTTGGGGGAAGCTTTTCTGGGCAACTGTTTTCAGCAACTTAATGGGAATTGGTGCATGCAACTTATTTTAAAAATAAGGTACCCGAAAGAGAAGAGAACAAAAGCTGCTTTAACTGCTGGGCAGAACAGAAGCATTGAGTGTGAAAGAACAATCTGCATTTTCTTGACCAAGTTTGTATTTGTTTACTGGCAAAACAGGCCAAAGCGTAGGCACAACCAAGAATATTGTCCTGTTCTCTTGCTGGCTGTGTGAAAGAATTGTGTCTCCTGGAGGGATGCTGTGAAAGGAAAATACTCTCTCTTGGGGTTGACTTGTTCTGGGGGGTTCACCAGCACAGGCAGTTTTCTCACAGCGCCTCGTTCCTTTTCCCTTGCCCACTGCAGGTCACCTGACCCATGTATTCAGAGGTGCCGATCCCAAGGTGAGTGAGAAAGGAACCTTTGATGTTCCTGGCATTTAAGAATTGTGGAGCAAGCTGTGAGCTTGGTCTGTGGCAGTAGAGTGAGGAGGGCCAGCTGTGTAGGCTGAGAGAAAATCCATTTCCATGTCTGCAGCAGCAGTAGCAAAGACATCGCTGGCTGTTTCCTAGTTCTGCATTTCAGAGCTTTTAAAGAACTAAAAGCCCAGATTTGCAGAGAGAACGTTGCTTCCTGACAGTAGCCAGGGTGGAACATCTAATTCAGAGCAATATGCCCATTTTAATTTAGTTGGATTAATTTAGTTTAGAATCCCCTTGCTATCAAAGGTTATGATTTCTCCTTAGTAGAGCTGGCTGTAGAGCTGAATAGGAATAAGGTTATAAAATGATAGGTCACTGCCTGTCCCTCACGCTCCTGCCTGTCCACAGGGCACAGAACTAACAGCAGACTCTCCTCTGGCTCCCTCTGCTCCTGGAGAAGAGGCCAAAGAGGAGCAAAATGACCACAACCCTCCAGCTGTGATCACACCACAGCCTGAACTTTCCAAGACAGTAAGTGCCAGTTCTGGTTGGTGCTGTCTTTAGAGGAAATCAGAGCTGCAAGTTTCTGACCAGCCAGCACTTGCTGCTGGTGGCTGAGGATGCTGAGTGCTGGAGTCCTGCCAGGACCTAGCGATTCCCCCCAGCCAGTGACAGCTGGAAAACGGCCTTTGACCTGTCATGCTCAGGCCCCAGCTTGCTGGCATTCCAATAGGGGCCAGCCTGAGTCATGAAGGCTCCCCTGTCCCCACGGGAGGGAGCGCTCCAAAGACACCGCTCTCAGCCTTGCCACACACGTAGGGGACACGGTGGCCTGGAGAGATGTGTCCCACTCCACAGGCTGGCCAAGTAGCTGCAGGCACAAAAAGTGTTGATTTGTCCACACAAGCTCTTTGGGGTGGCTTGTCCCAAAGGGCTTCTCGGGTGTGCTTACCTGGGAGTATTTCAGAGACACACTGGGGACGTGGAATTGCTGCCTGAAGTCCAGGATTTCGGTGCCTTTGTTGCCAGGTTGTTCTTTCTCCTCTTCAGGCAGAGCAGGCAGGAGCAGAGCTGACAGGGGCTCGGAGTGTGCTGTGGTTTTGCTTTTGATAAGCTGCAAAGAGATGATTGTGTTGTCCATGACCCGTGTGGGGCCACTCTTCTCCCGTGTGGCAAAAGAAACAAACTGCATAGTTCTGAACCCTTCTTCTGGGGCAAAACCCAGAGGCTGCATGTTTCTGCTGATACTTTCTGTTGTGAAGTCTGCAGCTTTGAAAACTCCACTGGAGTCTGGAGGCCGGGGTGAAGCTGCAGGTCCTTGTCTGCTGTCTTGTAGTGAGTGCTAAGAACAGGAAGGACATCTTGAAATTCTTGATGCTGTCTTTTAAGACAAATGTGCAACTTTGTGCCTGGGGAGCTGCCTGGGAGGAAAGGACCCAGGGGTGCTGGTCAACAGCAGCTGACATGAGCCAGCTGTGCCCCGGTGGCCAAGAGGCCAAGGGCATGCTGGCCTGTGTCAGCAATAGTGGGGCAGCAGGAGCAGGGCAGTGACCGTCCCCCTGTGCTGGGCACTGCTGAGGCCGCAGCTCGAGTGCTGTGTCCAGTTCTGGGCCCGTGTGAAGCAGAATGACATTGAGGGGCTGGAGCAGGTCCAGAGAAGGGCAAGGGAACTGGGGAGGGGTGTGGAGCACAAGTCCCATGAGGAGGCACTGAGGGAGCTTTAGCCTGGAGAAGGGAGGTTCATGAAGGACCTTCAGCTACACTTCCATAAATCCCTACATGACAGTGCTCACCACAAGGGCCGTTTCCCTGCCAAGCATCCCCTGACTGCATCCAAGTGCTTTAGACACTGGAGTAGGTGATACTTTCATCTTTTTGTTTATTTATTTGTTTGTTTGCTAGAAGGAGAGGCCCTGTGTCATTTCTCTTTCTCCAGTGAGCAAAGGTGCTTTTGCTCAACCTTTCCTGCCCTTTTCCAGCACTGGAAGAGATTCTGCTAGAATGTTAGTTTGCGGTTCTGGAAGATGCAGTGTTTTTGCATGAGAACACGTAATTTGGGGCAGGGACGTTGGTGCAGAAGGAGCTGTTCTGGTGGCCGGCCAGCCAGCAGGGCCTTGCACATCACTTTCAGGTTAACAGCGCCCGTGCCTTTTGGCAGCCCGGGGGATCAGTATCTGTTGCATTCCAGGTATGGGAGTTCAGCAGGAAATCAAGGCCCCTGCATTCCAGGGTCCTCAGAGATCAGAGGGGCTGTGAGGGGCCAGGCTTCATTTCTGATTGCAGCCACTTTAGCACCGTCAGTCTGGTCGAGTCCAAGAGAAGAACTTGCCCCAGCACAGATGCACAAAGAGTGCAGTTCCCAGTGCAGGGCCCTGGGTCTGATTGTGTTCCATAAGGACCTTCCTGCTCCAGGTTCCCCAAGAGTGTGGTTTATTGAAGCAACAGGAGAGCAAGTTCAGGATTGCTGCTGATCAGGGCACTGGCTACCGAGTGTTGATGTGTGTAGTGATGGAAAGTATAGGAAAAGAGAGATGATAACAGTGAGATAGATCTATCTATCTATCGATCTATTGATCTGTCTATCTATCGATCTATCGATCTGTCTATCTATCTATCTACCTACATGAATCTTCCTGGTTTTGCTCCAAGGCAGCTGGAGGTGCAAAGCTCACCTAAAGGCACCCCTTGAGAGGAGGAGGAGAGACTCCTTCCATTGACTAATCCTGAGTAGGCAGAGATGTTTCCCCCTCCAGAGATGGTTGTTTTTTCCCCTCAGAGGTGTTTTCCTCCTCCAGCCTTTTCCGCCCTGAAACCCCCTGTTTATCCTTTAAATTTTGGCCTGTCCTAAGGGACTGGAACAATCCCATGCTCTAGGTGGTGTTTGGGGACTCTGGTCATACATGTATTACATGACACATGGTTTCCTTCATTGGCATCCTGAAAGGTTTGTAAATTAATTTGTTAATGGGACCTTGTGAGGGTCTCTGGTACAGCCAGTCAGAATTCTCAGTTGACAAAAGAGGGAGGAGAATAAACACCTTGGTCCTCCTCCGTATACTGAGGTGGCCATAGAGGCCCTCTGACCTCCACTGGAGGGTCTTTGTGCGCATCCTCATCTCCTGAATAATCCAAGAGTGTAGATGTCAGAAAGGCAGGAATGGCAGTGCAGGCCTGAAGAGAACATGAACTCCAGAAGTGTCTCTCACAAGGAGCAAGCTCACACAGGAAGCCACCTGCAGAGCCAGGGTGAGGCTGTGGGACAGGGCTGGGTGTCAGTCACTTCTGAAGACAAACAGGACACGGCAGAAGAGGAGCGAGGTCCTCAGCAGAGCCTTGAGAAAGGCCCCACGTTCCCTGTCAGCTTCAGTCCCAGAGGGACCCTGACTGTACTGCCACTGTCACTTTGGAATCTGTGCCTTCCCACGGGCAGGGAATGACCCAGGAGAGCAGCAGTACATTGCTTTGGGAATGCGTGAGCCCATCAGTCTCTGAGTCCTGCCCCACAAATGTTTTATGGGAAGTTGAAACCCATCTTCTCTTGCTTTCTGTGCAGCTCCTTCTAGAGAAAGAGCATGAGCAGATTGCTCTATCAGAGATGCCGTGCCAGACTCGGGGAGAGCTGTTCCCAGCCCGAGAGCAGCTGGAGCAGCTCAGGCAGCAGGTGGAAGAGCCACAAGAGAATGGCCAAGTAAGCCTGACTAGCCAGGTGACAGAGTGAAGGGCAGGAACAGGGGCATAAAATGGAGCTCTTGGGATGGAGGAGGCCAGGAGTCCCACAGGCACTGAAAGCACAGAGCCTTGTAATCTGCAGAGACCAGCACTGGGATGGGAGGGTTCCAATGGAAGCAGAGCTGGGTAGGGAAGCAGAAAGAAGTGGCTGAATGAATGTGATTTTGAGGCCGAAAGAGGAAAAAGCTGAGCCTGATGGCAGCTCCCAGTCACTTGCTCTGCATTTGTGTGCACAGGACATCAAGGCAGAGCCACAAGCAGAGCTGCCCGAAGCCCAGAGTGACATCAAGGCAGTGAAGAGGAGGCACGAGGAAGACATCAGAAGAATTCAAGAGCACTGGAATCTCCATCAGCAGAGGGGCGATCTACAAAACCAGGTGAGTAGAAGAGTGGCAGCCACTCCACTCGTGAAACTTGCTCTCGCTTGTTCTTCACAGAAAGTGGAGGACAGCCTGCAGGCAGAGTTGCAGACAAATAAGGCTAGGATCAAGCCAAGGGAGAAGAGGCTGGAGGAAGGAATGAAAATCATCAAAGAGCTTAATCACCTGCTTCAGGAGAAGGAGGTTCTACAAAAGCAAGTGAGTGCAACAGCGAGAGCCGCTGCAGTCACCGAACCGGTGGCTTCTGCCCTTCTTGCCTCTCCTCTGCAGAGCAGCAGGCAAGGGGGTGATGCCTCTGAGTGCCCTCCTGCTGTGGCCTCTATCACAGCCACTCTGAAGGACACGTCCTGGGCTGCTGAATCTCAGCTGCTGCCCTGGACAGTGGGACTAGTCCTTTGGCCTGTTGGCCGGCAGTCATCCGAATGGATTCCTGCTGGCCTGTTCCTGCTCTCCTTGTTTCTTGAGGTGTTTCTGCAGCTCAACTTGGTGACCCAGATAGATTTTGAATTCTGTATCCCTTGTGAATCTGGCCGTCTCCTGTTCTCTCCCTTTCCTCACAGTCTGTGACCCATGGCTGACAGCGACAAGCTGTACTGTCTGACTGCTTTGTTCTGTTTGACTTGAGGTGGAAGTGTTGACATCTCACCTGGCAGCCTGTGAAGACTTCCAGCAAGTGATTGGCCACAAAGAGCCCCAAGGTTGGCATGAGGCACAGGACCTGTCCCAACCAGAGGTGCTAAAGGCTGAGCACATCCTGAAGATGGTGGTGGAAAAGAGGATCCAATGGGAGGAGGTAGAACATTAGAACAAGGAACTGCAAGTGTGTCTGCAGCCCTTGGAGGGGGAAAGGAGTCCTTGGGAGGAAGTGGAGCAGTCATTGTGGCAGTCATCCTTCAGAAAATCCATGAAAATGGAACATGAAATTGGCCATGAACTCGAGTAAAATCAGCCTTTGGTTTTGACCCTTCTGGTTTCAGAGGTGGACATCCAAAGAAACCCATTTAAGAGCTCTGAAAGTGGCTGACAGCACCTTCCTAAGGGCTTGCATTTGAAATGTGATCCCAGGGCAGTCTCTGCCAGCCACAGTTTCTGACACAAACTCATTTCTTGTCTCAGATCTACACAGGCTCTGTCACTGAACCTGCTGCAGCAGCAGCGTCATCTAAAGGAGCCTTTGCTCCCTAACCTGAGAAGTGGAGCCCAGGCAGTTTGCTCAGCTCCAGTGTGGTCACAGCTGCTCAGCAACAGGAGAACAAGGACAAGTACCTGGAGCTACTGAGTACGTCTTGTGTATTTCTTGGGTGAGGGACAGTGTTTTGTGTGCATGTGCCAGCACAGCTGTACCAAATGTTCCTCCTGGAACATGTGGTTGTGGGGACATTGAGGACTCCCCACAGGAACTGCTGTGCTTCGAGGCAGCGAGGGAGTGCTCTGGGTGTTCCTGCTGCCTCTGAGGGCAGCTCGGACTGCCTTGGGTTTGCCTGAGCTTCCCTCTCCGCTAAAGGCAGAAGCAGGGACTGTTCCTGGATCAGCAGAAGGCTGTGACTGCTGGAGTTCTACCCTTTGGCACAACCCTGTGCAGGCCGCTCTCCAGGAAAACACATCAAGCCCTTTGTGCTTTTGCAGCACAACCCATTTAATCTGCTTCTTGCCCATAATAGCTGCCAGTGCTGTGCTCTCAGATAAGGCCTGGTGGGGCTGAGAACAGAGCCCAATTGACTCTGTGTCTACCATCACCTGTTGGGACAAAAAGGCCATTGATGTGCACCTCGGTGTGTCTGATTTCAAAGCCAATCCTGTCGTGCCCTGAATGGGGGCAACAGCTTGTAACAGGGCTCGGTCTGGCTGTGGCTTCTTCCCAGTGCTTGTCAGTGCTCATCCTTGGGCTTTCCCAGCCTTGGTACCTGCCCTGCCCCTGACGGCCGGTGCGACTGCAGAGGCTGGAGCCTTCCTTAGCTGGGAGAGTCCTGCTGCTGCCCGGCCGCTGCAGCGCGGAGCTGCCGGGAGGCAGCAGCCCCTCGTCCGGGCCGGCTTCTGCATCGCACGGCCTGGACTCACGAGAGGGTCAGCATCTCCTCGGGGCAGCTGTCCGTGCCACGCCGGCGCCTGAGGAGCACTGCTGTCCTTGCTGCCCATGGCCGCTGTGCCGAGCTGGGAAGACGGGGACGTGTGCGGAGCTGAGAGGGCGAGTCCAATGCGAGCGACTGAGCCGCGCAGTCAGGGTGAAGAGAAGCAGTGTGGTTCTTCACATGGGGCACGGCAAGGGCGTCTTTGAGCTCAGCCTGCCCATAAAGGCTGAGGGTCCTGATGCTGAAAGCCCCGCTGGTATTGCTTATAGCATGAGCTGCTCTGCTTTACAAAGAGAAAGGCGTTCTTCTGGCAAACTGCTGGAAGGTGGAGAAGATGCCCTCCCCTCCTGGCAACACTTGGCAATATTCCTTCCTGTCTTAAAAATGTCACTTGTTCATAGGAATTGATTCTAGAACCCAAGGTGCATTTAATCTTGGGAAATATGAAACCTTTTGTTGAATCTCACAGTGCTTATTCCCAAGAAAAGAAAGCTGCTGTTAGTTCCAGCTCTCCTTAGTGCTTACAGATGACAACTCACCTGCCTTGGTACCTGTTCTCTTCTGGTCTCTGTCTCCTCTGAATGTGGCTAGTTTCCTGGCAAGAGATCTCTCCAAAGAACTGTAGAAAATCTGTGCCAGCCATGTGTGCTGCCGAGCTGCCTGTCTTGGTGCTGCTGCTGTTGTTGCTGTTGTTACCCAGCTGACCACAAGGGGCTCAGAGCCCCGGGCAGCGGGGCTGCCTTTTGTATCTCCTGGAAGGTGGCATCTCTGCTTTCAAGTGAGCACCTTGCATTTTGTTCCTCTCAGGGAAAATGGTGAGCATGGAAAATCCGGTGACGAAATACATTGAACTGGAAAATATCGGCAGCGGGTGAGTCCAACTGATGCCTTTTCCTGGTCTTAAAATGAAGAGGCATACACGGTTAGAAGGGGAAAAGGGATTTTACCTTGGTATTTATTTTAAGGATCCTTAGGTGTACACGTCCAGGTCATATGCATCGAGATGCACCCCACCGAGTCTTTCCCTGTGTCTCTGTCTCTTCTTCTTCCCGTGTCCCCCCAACATTGGGTATATCATTATAGGCTTTACTAATTAGCATATCTATCCAAGATTCCCCAATGAGAGGCTCAGGTGAGCCCCCCCTCCCCAAGGAACCTTCCCCTGGATGGTTCTATCTTGGTTTACAGAATATGTTCTGGAGAGGACCTTGGGGTCTGGGGCACACACACACACATCCCTAACTACGAAGCTTCTAAAATGTTTAGTCTTTTAGCTTGACAAACAAGTCCAAGAATGTAGGCAAAAGCACTAGGAATACAGAAGCTGTAAAAAGGTATAACAGGGGTATAAAAGAAAAGGCAAAAATCTTCATGGCATCACAACCACAGTTACTTCTACAAAATCATGGGCCAGGAGTTTTGCTGGTGGAATATCTACCAAGTGTGAAGTCAGGCAAGCCGCAAACATGTTCAGACACTGGCGTTAGATTGTCCCATCTCTCAGTGCTGGTCCGAATGTGTAAGTGTGGTCAGAAGGCATTGTCAAAGACATCTCCATGCTGCCAAGGTCTTGCCTGCAGCAAGGAACAGGAGCTGGAAGATCTCCTGTCTCTCAACTGTGGGACACCTGTGTGTTAATTTCCTTAGCATTCTTGTATGTCTCAAAATCATATGGCCACACTAATGAAAGGAGAAGAATCTTGCTTGCCTGAAAGAGCAACCTACCCCCTGGGAGCTGTCAGATAACAGCTCTCAGGAACAGTTCTTTCCAAGAGTTTGTTGAAGGAAATACTCAGTGGTCAGGATTAGAACCACACCGTTCAGAAACTGAAACCCGAGATGAAAGAATAAGCTCTCTTTTTGAGCTGAGGCACTAAAGCCCAAAGCTTCAGGAACAGGCCCAGTGCCCACACACTTGAGAGGAAAAGGCATCATCGCCTTCTGGCAGATCCTTCCTGCACCCTGCAGGTTTTAGGCACTTACAGCAGAGATCTCCCATCTGGGCTGGCTTTCACTCCAAGGTCTAAACAGCTTCTCCTTTCTTTGCTGCTGTTTTGTTTCTAGGACTTTCGGAGAGGTTTGTAGAGCACTCGACAGTGCCACAGGAGGAGAGGTAAATGTCAACAGCCCCTGCAGATTCTGCAGCTCTCGAGGGCTTTCCCCTCTGGTGTGAGTTGTGGCTGGAGCTTTGGGTCACCGGGAGAGCTGTGCTGCAAAGGCACAGGAAGCGCAGACGGGTGCCAGCCTGCAAAATGCATTTGGGACAGTCTTTGTCCTTCTCAGCTGCCAGATGGAAGGCAAGGAGGGCGGCGGTCCCTTTCGGAGAAGGACGCGCTCACTTGCTCTCAATGACTAAAACAAAGGTGGTGCCTTAGAGCATCTCACTGCTCTTTGAGGCTACAGCTTCAGTGTCCTGAATTCTCATTTCTGGCTGCCAGCAAATACATCTGAATCTTACTGGTAGTTCCTTAGCAACCTGCAGTGCTGCGCTTGGGAAGTGCACCTAGGGAGGGATGTGCAAGGTGTCCCTAAAAGCCCCTAAGCCCTGCTGTTATAGCCCAGGATGTATCCATAGAGTACCAAGGCTTGGATTACTTCTTTGGATCCCTGACAGCAGCAGAGAGTGTGGGCAGAGCTTTGTGGGTGATAGTTGAGACACCATTGTTACCAAGTGGACAGGGCAAAACGTCAGTGGCCACATGTCCTGTTTCTGGCCCCAAGGGAGCGGAGAAATGGGCTGTTGGAATGTCACTTCCTAATTCCTCCTGTGTCTAATCACAAGGCACTTTGGCACAGCTCGGCTGTGTCATTCCAAAATCACTCGCTCCATGTGCCACCAACTTCTCAAGGTACGGATTTTCCATGTCATTTTAGGTGGCCATAAAGAAAATAAATCTTCGAGGACCAAGGAGGAAGGAAGTAACTGGAAATGAACTCATGGTCATGAAAATGAATAAGAACCCCAACACTGTGAACTATTTAGACAGGTGAGTGGTTGTGGTTTTATCCCATGAATGTTGGTTCGCGTACTCAAGCATGCGAGGTTAAAAACCCACTTGGGTTGATATGCGGGAAAGACTCCACTACTGGAATAAGGAGGAAAGTAGGTACGTTTATTCCAGCGCTGGGACGCATGGGGGATAATTCCTCCCAAGTCATGCGTGCTGACAGCTGCATTCAGCCTGGTATGTATCGGGTTACAAGTCCCATAGTCATTGAGTTTCCCAATACACCTATACATATTCATTGCCTAGCCCTGCCCAGCCTCGCCTCGTATTACAATGAGCCCAAAAGTCATTTACATCCGCGTTGCGCTTGCGCAGTGTTGTCTGGTGGTCGTGGGCAGGGGTGTCCAGGATGAAGGAAAGAGTCTTCCTCAGATGAAGTAAAGAGTCTTCCTCATTCTGAACTTTTCATCTTGCTTCCCTGCACATGTTCGAAAACAGGATCTTTGGTCACGATTCCTTCCCTTTATCAATAGTCTTATATCTTCTTGTTCTGCTTTGGTAGGCACAGTAAGTGTCGAGCAAGCGGTATGCATTGCTTTTAACAAGCAGCTTCTTAGCAAATCATTTAACCTCTGCTTCCCTTCCTCCCCCTGATTCAGGGTCACTGGCAGAAAATAGAGCTGTTAATTATTGGTTAATTATCATTTCTCTACTCATCTCCAATGGATGGGAAGAGAGTGCATTTTGTCTGCATTAATCTTCCCTGGCACACTTAGTTTGAAGTTTGTTCAAAAACCTGGATCAGCACTATCTTACTAAATCAATAGCCTTGAAGTTCACTGCCTCCATGCTGTTTTGGGGCTTGATTTTTTCAAGTGTTTTAAGTGCTGATGAACCATCCTGGAGAGGATTTCCCTGGGATTGTTGCCCCTCTTTTCCATTGCTGTGCATGCCAGGAAGACTAGGTGCTTATTTCCAGAAACACCATGCGTGACAGGTTTTTTATCTGGGCTGTTACGAAACTGCATTTTTCACTTGCTGGCTATCAGGGACATCTCCTTTTTCACAGCTGTGCCTTTCTCCTTGAGACTGCACAGGTTGCAAACACTGCACAGCCTAGAGGGAACGTCTACTCCTTTTGTTCTGTCCTCGTTTCAAAGGGACCCAGAAACAAGAATCAACCATTGTCTTTTCCAAACAGCAACGTAGCCATGTATGTTCATCTCCACGCCCTTGTTTCCTTCCTTCAGCTACCTTGTGGATGAGGAACTCTGGCTGGTGATGGAGTACATGGACGGAGGCACTCTGAGCAATGTCATCAGCAAGACCTACCTGTGTGAAGACGAGATGGCAACCATCAGTCAAGAGGTCAGGGATCCCACCTGTGCTTCCTTCCGAGGGCTTGGGCAGGATTGTCTGGGAAACAGGGGCTCAGAACAGCAGAGACTTCATGTGCCAAGCTTTGTTTCTGTGTTGCTGCTATGCTATGGAGAAGCAAGAGCATCTCAAGTGAACTGTGTGGCAGTGTGCGTGCACTCACTGTACTCAGTTCTTGTATTCTTATCTCCTGCTGTTGTATTCTTGCTCTGTCTCTTGTATTTGTATTTGCTGTTCTCCACCTTGCCTCTCTAAATGTTTGCCTGGAGCCTGTCTGCACTGCATTCCCTGCCTGTAAAAGCAAAGGTGCTGGTGGCAGGATTTGAAACTAATGGCAAAGAAAAAGAGAGACTCCTTTCTCACAGTCCTCAGCTGAAAAGGATAGTAGTGCACCCAAAATGCTGTTTGCTTCTGAAAGGTGACTCATGGGATACTTCCAAGTCTATGCTGAGGCTAGCAAGAAAACCTTTGCCATGCAGCCCCCCACCCAAAAGTGATCCACTTCACACCAAAGGGAAGGACTTTTTCTTTCATGGCAAACGCTCGTTTGTCCTCTGGATGGAGAGAGCACATCCACTGCAGCAGCAGTCATTGGGGCTGGTTTGCAGGGGACAGTCTAGAACAGCAATTCCCATTGCTCTTTCAAAAGCTGACATGCCTTCCCTTAGAAAGGTAGTGTTGGAGCAGCAAGCTCTTCCTCTCGATGGCTCCGTGTTCTGCCATTACTCCCCATTCCCCTGGAAAGGGAATCTTTTAGAGCTGTTTCCTTTCTTGTGTGCTGAAATCACATCACTAATTTTTGCCCTCCTGTTTCTGTTTTCTCTCTCAGTGCCTGAAAGGACTGGATTTTCTTCATTCAAACCACATGATCCACCAACATGTGAAGAGCTGCAACATCCTTCTCGGAACCGACGGCTCTGTCAAGCTGGGTCGGTATATTCTCGGTCAGGCACGGCGTTCCGGGGATGTGGGGTTTGGGGCTGCTTTTGAGTGACTGCCAGTTCCCCCAAAGTGGTGCTGGTGGCAGTGCAGGGACCCCTGCCGTGAGCTGAGGGCACAGTTGCAACGTGCACAGAGGTATCACAAGGAACAAGCAGTCAAGAGTGGCATAGGTTTGTGTGCGTCCCTTCCAGAGGGAGGGAGCTACAATCCAAAGCTTCAGGAAAATAAAGGCCACTGCTGGGGGCAGTGTAAAAAATGTGGGTTTTTTTGAAGTGGCCAATTCCATCTTTCCTTGGCTAAAGCCCTGCGGAGATAGAGCACGGACGGTTTTCCAGCAGATTACACAGTGCATTCTGAGACTGAGAGTGGGGAATTCTTTTGCTTGGTTTCCTAATTTGAGCTGGTTTTCACAGTCTTTTGTTTTCTCCTCAGCTGATTTTGGCCTCTCTGCTCAGCTCACCCCTGAGCAGAGTAGACAGAGATCAGTGGCCAGGATTTCTGGGTGGATGGCACCTGAAATCGTGACAGGTCAACCATACGGCCCCAAAGCGGACATATGGTCTTTTGGCATAGTGGGAATCGAAATGGTGGAACGGGAAGCTCCTCACTGGAATGGAGATCCTGTCTCGGTAAGGAGCCAATACTCACTGATCCCTCTGTCTTTCTCACCTGTCCCACGTTCTGTTTGCAACTGGGCAAAATCCCATTGCCATCTGCTGGCACTGCTTCCACCAAGGTCCCCTTCTAAAAATGGCCCTGCAGCACATCAGCATCTGCTGTAGTTTTGCTTGCATCAGAAGGGAAGTGGCAAGCAGCCAGTTCAGAAACCTGCCATTTTGGCCTTCAGCCATGCCTGACGTTTCTCATGTGCTTTTTGAACACTCTTGGAGCTCTGTCTCTGAAGGACAAGAGTTTTTCAAGTGGAGAGTTCAGCAGTGTGATAAATATCCTTTGAAATGGAGGCTGGACCTTCCCAGTTTCAATTTTATAGAAAAAGATAAAAGGAGAACAGAAAGAGAAAGGAAAAAGAAAAAAGACGAGAAAAAACCAGCAAAGCAAAGCCCAAGCAGTGCTTCTTGCTTCTTCCTTTATTAGCCATCAATTTTCCTCCAAGCTGTAGCATCTTTTCCAAATCCTGTGGGTCTTTGAAACTTTCAGGCTTCCAAATCATCTGTACGTTCATGTGTCTGGGTGGCCTGGATAAGTTCAGCATGTCTTTTTCTCAGACTGCAGTTAGAATTGTATGCCAAACCCTTGGTGTTTGTTGGTACATTAAAGAGCTTGCAGCCAGGTGACTGGGGCTGGGACCCAAGGTCTGTGGTTGACGCCGGTGCCGTGTTCCTTTACCGCAGGAGCAGGGACGTCCCTGGGTTGCAGAGTTATAATGACAGGGAGGGCTCCAGCTCCCCACCGTGTCCAGTGGCTGAGCTCAGCTGCAGAGGGACAGGATAAAACCCCCTTTGTGACCTCTGGTGGTGTGGGAAAAGCGAAGGAAATTTTCCTCTGGGCTGAAGAGGATGATAACAAAGTCTCTTTGGTCACCATCTATTTCAGTGCCACCAGCACAGAGCTGTTACTATTGTGGCGGGCGTTTTCATGGAGACTCCTAGGCCTCTTTCCATTGTTATTTCCGTCTATTTTAGATGGATTCTGCGTCTGCATTTTTTTCAAGAAGAGAACAAAAAACTTGATGATTTTTGTTGTATGGAAGCTGTGCTTAATGGACCAACAAGCACTGCAGAGATGCCTTTCATGTAATAATCCTTGGAGATGGTACAGATAGAGCAAACTCCCTCTTCAAATAGCCTGTCAAGCTGGTGTCAATCCTCAGAGAAGCAAAACGTGCTTTTGCTGATGTAGTTCCCACTAGCTAGGTCAGCCAATGAAATCAGCTGCCAAGGCAAGATCCGCTGGATGTCGGAAAAGCTGTGGCTGCTTTGGGGTTTGGCTTTTCTGTTGGTATAGGAAAGTCATCTCTGTCCATCTGCCAGGGCAGGAACTGCCACTGCAATGGGCTCTGGGAGAGCATTTACAGATACTTGAAAGAAGCAGGTGGAGCCTCGTGTTTCCTTTTTCTCCAGCCTCAACTCCTGATAGCCACAGGAGGGAGACCAAAGCTGCAGGAGCCCAACCTATTCTCGCCTTTGCTGCGTGGCTTCCTGAGCTGCTGCCTGCAGACAAACGAGGAGCGGCGCTGGTCTGCCAAGGAGCTCCTGCAGGTAAAATGCGAAGGGGCTGCAGGTGAAACAGTGTCCGAGGGATGGGCTCCTCCTCCACTGAAGCCCAAGGCATCAGACAACCCCCTGCCCCTCCCCTCCACCCTTGGTGCTTTTCTAATGAAAATGGTGTGGAATCCTCGACTGGGCTGGGCTGCCAGGGACCCATAGAGGTCGTCTGGTCCAAGTGCCCTGCGATGACCAGGGACATCTTTAAAGAGATCAGAGGTTGCTCAGGGCCACATCCCACCTGACCTGGAATGTTTCCAGGGATGGGGCACCTACCAGCTCTCGGGGCAACCTGTGCCAGTGTTGCACCATGCTCCGAGTAAAACAAGTTCTTCCTTACACCCAACCTGACTTGATCCCCATTATATACTATAAATATTACCCCATGTCCTACTGCAACTAGCCCTGTTAAAAAAAGTGTCCCCCACTTCCTCAGAAGCCCCTTTGAAGTACTGGAACGTGGCAATAAAGTCTCCCTGGGGGCTGTTCTTCTCCAGGCTGAATAACTCCAGGTCTCTCAGCTGGTCCTCAGAGGAGAGGTGCTCCATCCTCTGATTGTTTCTGTCGCCCTGTATTGTAATTTGGTGGGGTATTCAGTCTTACCTGATGGCAAAAGAACTGAGCTAGAGCAATGCGGGGTACAGAGGCGTGAAATGGTGGTGGGGGAACCCAAGGAAACCAGTCCCAGCCCAGCAGTCAGAGATTTGGCTGTGAGGAGCTCGCTGTGAGCCTCTGAGGGACCCTGGTTTGTGCCCCCTGCCCCACTCCTAGGGGTTTCTGCCACCCACAAAAGGACAGCTGAGATGGATTTGTCCCAGCCCCACCTGCTGCCTGGCATGGTCAAGCAGACGGGAACTGCCCCAGGGTTACCGCCAGGCTGAGTGGCAGAGAGGGAGCTGCAGGACCCAGTGCCACTCAGCTGTCCCTGCTGGGAAGGCAGGTGCCATCCAGCACAGGAGGGGGAGGGGATGGAAAGGCAGACACTGCTCTGTCTCCCTGTGGAAATTAGCACAGTGCCTGTCTTTCAAAGAGAGGGACCTATGTGAGGCTTTGAAGTTTCCTGAAAGGAAGAAACCCCGGGGACAGAAAGCACCATTTCTAGAGCACTGGCAGGGCAAAAATGCCAGCAAGGTGAAGACACCTGGATGAATGGATAGGTGGGATTCTGGGCCAGGTTGGCCTGTGATGGCAAGGTCCTGCACATGAAGATGGAGGTGCAGATGGTCCCGTCAGTCCTCTTTCTGCGTCTTTCTAGGAACCTGAGGAATCCTGATTGAGCCTGTGAAGCACTGAGCTTGGGAAGTCATGGTTCATTGGGTTTTTTTGTTTTGTTTCCTTTGGGCAGCACCCATTTGTAGCATCAGCTGAGCCTGTATCCAGCCTGGTGCCACTGCTCATTGCAGTGAAGAAGAGGAAGGAGGAGACAAGAATGTGATAATCACGTCAGACCTGTTTACTCCACAACCAGCTTAGAATAGGATTGTAGAGTAGGATTGTCAAGTAGGATTGTCAAGTAGGATTGTAGAATAGGATTGTAGTGTAGGATTGCAGAGCAGGATTGCATATAAATAAAGTTTCTGAAACCTCAACTCACCTTGAAGATTCCCTTCCTTCTCAGCCTGTGAATAAGCTTGATGTTTCCTTCTGAATTGTCAGTTGTTTCTTAAAGGTGGAAAGGGACACTTATGGCTTCTTTGGTGTGGTTTGTAAGTGGGGCAGGCTCTTCTTCATTCATCCTCTCCACACCACACTGCCTTTGGAATACGACGCACTGGCCGGTTTTTGCCCAGCCATGGTACTTCTAGTTGAGGCAGAAAGGGCAATGGCATTTGCAGGCAAAACCAGAGGAGGAGTGGGGCAGCCAAAACATCCTGTGCAGATGCAGGTGTTCAGCTGTGACTCGAGAGCACTGGGGTTCCTGCCACTTGGATTTGTATCCCTAAGTGCAATCTCTGGCTGGAGGAGAGTCTTGCTCAACTGAGAAAGCAGAAAGATCAGTGAGGGTGCTCTGAAAGTCTCGTCTGATGCAGAGCTGTCAGCCACTGTGAGGTGAGAGCAGCCCAGTACTGCCTGGGCCAGAGCCCCAGCAGAGCCCTGGCAGAGCCCAGAGCAGCCTGAGGCTCGGCAGAGGCCGGCTGGCAGGAGGCCCTTGTAGCTGCAAGAGGCAGCAGCGTGGCGCTGGGTGCCTCTTCCTGGGAGCGGGCAAATCCTCCCGCCTCAGAGCCAAAGCGGCAGCTGGCTGCTCCCGAGGGAAGCGTAGCCGTGCTGGGCCCAGCGCAGACTGGTGCCATTGGCCGTCTGGAGGCGGCCCAGGAGGAGAGAAAGGCAAAAGGCAGCCGAGGGCTGGTGCCCCGGCTGAGGATTGCTGCTCTTCTGCCGGCTGCCCTGGAAGGCCTGGGGAAGGTTAGCAGTGTGTGCAGCAGCCTGGGCACAGCGGGAGGGAGCCGGGCTGCTCCGCAGGCTCCAGCACAGGGCAGCGTCCTTCGGGCACGGCAGTTCTGCCAGGGGCACCGAGGCCAGCGGGAGGCAGCGACAGCTCCTCAGGTCAGATCCGCAGGAGCCAGTGCCTCACACAGCTCGGGGAGGAAGCGCCTGCAATCCTGGAGTTCTGCACTGAGTCAGAGCAAAGGTGTGAAATGCAGAGCGTTCTGCAGAAATATTCGGGGGCACCAGGCCAGCCTGCTTTGTGCTCTCTGGTGCACAGCAAGCACTGCACAATGCAGCTCTGCCTTGCTGGCAGAGAGGGAACTGGGGACGTGCCTGAGGCTTATGCCTGACTAGTGAACTGATTTGGAAGGGAGCAGAACAATTTCAGTAGGCAATCTGTGTTTTCTTTATTCCTTTCTGAAAGACAGACACAACGTGGCTTCACTCAGCGAAAGCACAGCCTTTTTTTGCTGTATTTTAGGACAACTCAGGCGAGACCTTCAAAACAGCAACTGAAGCAACTCCCACCCAGTGAGCAAAAGAACCCAAAATCCCCCACATCCTTCTGCTGTAGATCTTGATGTTTTGGGCTGCTCCTGCAAAGGGCTAAGCAGCCTTTAAGGTGCAAAGAGCCTTCTTGTCCTGCCAGCAGGGCCAAAAGGATGCTTGGGCTGTTCTGGAATCAGGCCATGAGCTTGTTTGCCTTTGGCTTCTTGTTTTGTTGCAGCCCCTCTGTGGCAAATGTCCATAACCCTGCCAGCTGACCGAGCCTTGCTCACTCTGTCCATCCCAGTGCCTCTGGCAGAGGCAGCAGATGGAAGCCTCTTCTGCCGCAAAGGGAACTTGTTTGCAATGCTGTAGTGATCCCCAAGTCCATACAATGCTGCACCAAATGATTAGACCCTTCACTCTTCAGTACCTTCTTACTGATCCTGCCTAAGGTGGTTCTACTGAACTTCAGCCAGGGCTCACACCCCTCTTGCAGGGCTGTTCTTCCTCTCAGTAATAATGGCTCAGCTGTCTCTTGCTGACGTATTGCTGACCAAAGGCCAGTATCTTCCACACCCTTTATAGAAGGCATTTACCTTAGATCTCCAAATCTTGCATGCATGCCTGCGTGCGTGAAAAAAACCCAACACAAACCTTTAGGAGAATCAAGGTGCAAAAGCAGATTTCATTTATCAAACCCACAGCAACTGCATTGAAATGGGGGTCTATGAGCCTTTCTTTAGAATTTTCTCAATCATGGCTTCAGAGGAACTTTTGAGAGATAACTATGCTGCCCCAAGTCCAGATTACTTGGCAAGCAGTAGTTAGTCATCCATACAGCATTCCAGCAATTGTGTAGCATTTTATCCAGATCACTGGTCCCTGGACATTGCATCCAGCTTCTGATTTATGTCTCCCCACTCCTCTTCCATGTTCTGAGCCAGGAGCAATAGCATTTCAGTACAACACATTTCACAGGGATGCCTCACTTCTATTCCATTTATTCTCCCATGGAAGATTCCTTGCTCTTTTTTCCCTGCCACCAACGGGGATCTGCAGTCCCTGCCAGGCGCTGCTCGTTGTGGGTTCTCAAGACAGAGGCGATGCTCTGGTGCGCCTGGCGCAGGTGACCCCTGGCGCCGAGGAGGGACCGATGCTCTGCGCTGCCGCGGATACGGCGGCGAACCCGGCGGTGCCATCGCCTCGTTGGGAGCCTGAGCGGTGCCCATCCCCGGGCAGGGCTGTGCTCTCACCGCCGCCGGTGCTGCCCAGCAGTGCTCTCCACGTGCCGCCGGCTCCGGACCCGTCCCCGCAGCCGCGCTCCCCCGAAACGCGCTGACCCGCGCCCGGCCCTGGCCTGGCTGCAGGACGCCCTGATCCCGGGCTCTCCCGGTTCCCAGCCCGGCTGCAGTGATGCCTTATGAGGCCTCCTAGACACGGAGACTGGACAGAAGTGAAAGAATAAAATAGGTATTTATTTGAAAGGCCTTCAAAGGTACACCCTGGGAGCCAGAGGCTATTGCCAAAATGGACCCCAAGATGGACGACAGGTCACGAGTTCTTCACACCTTTATAGGTTTGGTTCATTTGCATATCAGGGTTAATTCTCCAGTTAAAGTTTCAGTTCAGTGATGGAATTTCCCCTCCGCTGGCTCCCCTTAGAAGCTCTTTGGATTATACTTTTAGGTCTAGGACAGTCTGGGTGACCTTGGAGAGCAGGCCCGGAGAGGCTTTGTTATGTCTACCCAGCCCAAGTGGGCAGAAATTAGCAAGCTACAAGAAACCTCAGAGTTAACACTCTAAGCAGTACAGAATCCGGAAAATATAAAAGTTAAAACCTAGGCATCAGCAGGACTCCCCGATCCCGGGCTCTCCCGGTTCCCAGCCCGGCTCCTCCGCCAGAGCTCTCTCCCCCTTCCCGGGCTCTCTCCGCTCTACCCGGCTCCCCCCCCTCTCGGGATCTCCCCCCGTTCCCAGGTTCTCCCCCGTCTCCCGGGCTCGCCCCTCTCTCTCGGGTTTTTCCCGGTCCCGAGCTACCTCCTGTCCCAGGCTCCCCCCTTTCCTGGGCTTTTCTCCATCCCGGAGTACCCCAGGGCTTTTCTCCGTCTCCCGGCATCTCCCCCTCTCCCGATCACTCCTCCCTCTTCCAGCATCTCCCCCCTCTCCCGGGCTCTGCCCTCTTCGAGGGCTACTGTTACAAACGACCCCGATGCGGAGTGGATGTGAGTTATTAAAATTTACTGAGAACGCAAAAACAAAAAAAAAAATTCGCAAAGCCAAAGGGCAGCGCTGGGAGCTCGGCTGGCTGCCCGCGGCTCGTTCAGGAAACGGCGGCTCGGCCTTTTACAGCCTCGCGGCTGATGCACAGCAATCCCTGGCTTTGCACGGCCACGGCCCCGTCAATCTTCTGCGAGCCCGCGCTTTTCTGGCTCTGAGGCGATCGCGGTTTGCATGGCCAGGGCTCTCACTGCTCTCACGGTGCTGCTCCCGAAGTCTGGCCGGCAACAGCTCGCTCCCCACAGAACGGGCACTGTCACACAAAACTCACCCAACCCCCACCAAACCAAACGTGTGCAATCAAAGCCACCCCAGCAACATCAATCCTTTAACATGTATCTTATACCCTTGATATTTCCAATGGATAATATCATAATACCCAACATTAGAATCCCTTATATAATTTATAATAAAATTCGTAATTAATACAACATATGGCGAAAGCCAACCTTCAAAAATTATTCATAACAATCCCCCCTCTTATACTTGACACTTCATTTGGCTTGAGCTCTATATTGTATTAGTCCATATCTTCTGGTGGTCTTCTTTTTTATCCAGCTTTTTATATTATCCTTCCCATCAATCAGTTTAAAACAAAACATACAAACACTTTAACTTGGGTATGGGCTATTAGGTAAAACCCCTGGATGTTCTGTAGTGTGGATAATGCTTCCAGTAGGGATCTGCCTGCGAGTCCAAACAAGTGAAAGGTGGAAAAAGCACCAGAGGTCCAGTAGGACTCCTACTTCCACAGCCATGGCCTATGGGGTTGCCACCCATGGCTGGCTCCTGTTACGATCCAGTTTTAAGCTTCTTAGAAATGCCCCTGCCCGAATTAAGGGGCAAACGAGACCATATGACAATAGTAAGGGGTTTATTTGATGGTAAATATGATAGAGCGAGAGAGCGAAACAGCGAGAGAGTGAAACAGCAAAACAGCGAAAGGGAGAGAGCAAGAGAGCAAGAAAGAAAAGAAAGAAAGAAAGAAGGTGGGGGGGACAGAAAGAGCGACAGGGACAGAATAAGGGAAGTATCACCACTCCGTGGATCCCAATGCTGTTCGTTGATCCTCTCCAGCTGGTCTCTTGGTGGCGAAGGTGCCCCCAGAAGGCACAGAGTCCCAAGGGTGTACATGCTCAGGCTGGGTGGGCACGTCCGGCCATGTCCCCCTGGGGTGGGGTCAGTCTCTCACGGCAGACTCTGGGTCTGTTGCATCCCGTGCAGCCCTGTGGGGCCAAGCCTCTCACGTGAACGTCCTGTGCATGTGGCCGTGGGGTTGGGGGTTCCACAGCTGGGCCAGTTTGTGTAATTGGAGGATGGGTGCTCACTGCCTCTCACCAGAGGTTGCACCATGCACCCAAAACCTCCTCCTCCCCCCTCGGCTGGGAGGAGTCTGTGTAAACCTGGCTTCTGTGAGCTGTGCTCTCCTCCCACCCCAAACTCAGCCGGGGATAGCTGCAGCTGCTGGCTTTGGCCTTTTGTGGATGCATTCCTTTCCCTCAGCCTGAAATGATTAAACAATGTGTGTCCCTTTATCTAATCAACAGTTCGACTTTCAGTTCAAAGTCCCACTCTTCAGGGAAGCTTCTTCAGTTGTAGCTTCTTTAAAATGAGCAAAACTTTATATCAGTGTTTGAGGCATGAACTATTTTCAGTCTCTGACAGCCACCCTGTGACTCAAACATTGTAATAAATGTCTCTTTCCTAGAGATCTTCTTCACTTTATGGGTTGTCACGGAGGTGAGGAGAGGTAACAGGAGAAAGGATAGAAACAGTAGAAGCAGTAACGCAAGTAATCTTACCGTGTCCAACAGTTTGAAATGTCAAAATGTCAATTCAGTTGTAATCATCAATTCAATTTTCATTAGTCAGTGCCCCCACGCCGTGAATCCCAGGAATCAGTGTTTTTTAATGTGTAGTGGGTGTGAGAGATATCACAATATTGTATCTCTTAGATGATGGTTCAATATGTTTAGAAATTAGTTACAGAATTGTACAGCGGGTCTTCGTTTTTAAATTCTATAGAGGGGTATCCTCAACAGGTCCATGTATTAGCATGTGTCAATCAGCCGAATTTCAAGAGCATTTCTAGCTCTTGTAGGATAATTTATTAACTTTACAGCCTGGAATAAATGGGAAGGGATTCGTTGAGGACGTGTGTTTTCTTCTTGGCTGCACGCACATACAGTTAGAGTCATTTTATAGGTACTCCGCTGGATAATTCTATACATTATGAAGGATTCGTTTTTATGATACAAAATGATGAACACACAAAACATTTCCATACAAAATGCTGTCATGCAAACATATCTCTACATCAAGGCTATGCTCTGTTTTCCAGGAGACAGATCATAGCACTGTTGTTTAATCTTGACACAAACCAGAAAGTGTGGCTTTTTCTAATTGGTGGGATTAAAAAGGAAATTAATTTCATTTCAAACTTATCCTAGGTAGCTTTTTCTTCTGGACTTTAATGGGTAGGAGAAGTAAGGCAAAATTAAAATACTCTCTTAGGACATATGGCATGAAATTCAACAGTACATTCGTTTGAGAGCTGGTAGGCAGCTTTTCTGTATTCCTCCTGGTTTAGGAAGGGGGATTCAATCATTTCTTATGCAGCATTTGCTTGTGTTTTGTCAAGAGTCTTTAATTCACTAATTAGAAAATCAAAAAAATTTAGCCAGATTATAGTGATTTTGAAGCCTTCTGAGGCAGAACTGGGAAGATTTGTAGGATTTCAAATATGTATAAATTCTTATACCAACTCTCAGGATAATACTGGTTGAGACAAATCAGTAAGACCTAGCTACAACATTTTTTCAGTAAAAAGACAAAAGTTAGACACAAAAACTAAACTCAAGTATACACAGAATGCTTTAACTTCTATTTGATCTCTCACCAAGTCCCTTGCAATGAAAACACAAACAAATCACAAACATTAACTAACTGACAATGCAAACAATTATGGTGACACTTTAAATTTCATTGGTTTTCATGCAGCTCTGTCTTGCCGATAGATTTCTATAAAAGAAAAGTGAAAATTTGGCCCACTAGACCGATTATTAAAAAGAAATAAAAACTTCTTGTGGCTAACACAAAGTGACAGAGTCCACGTGAAGAAATGGTATCACATTTAGGTGTGATTTTGCTGCTTGCAGTTTCTCTGCTCTCAAACGGTTTCCTGTATCTTCTCTGCAGGGATGTTTGACATTTCTAAAGAAAGAAACAAACTTCCCCTGCAAAATACCTGTGAGTGAAACCAGTTGCTAATTGTGTTATCTTATTCAGGTGGAGTTCTAGCTTTTATTCTATGAAGTGCTTGTGGCACTTTTGTTGTTTCCCACGGGTTTCAGAGGGGTTTCCTCCAATCGATTGTTCAGTGGAGGGAGTGAGACTGCTTTCAAAAGTTTTGCAAGAGTTGCAGTCTGTGAATCAGGCACTTGAGTTGCTTTTTTTTCTTTCAGGGTTTTAGTAGGCTTCTGCTTTTCACCCTGGAGCAGTTTGCCTTATCAGTTTGCTCCTTTTGTTCTAGTGATTTTACTTCTGGACAAGATCAAGTTCGGCAGCAAGCAATGCTACTGCCTAAACCCTCCTTCTCTTTTTTTTTTTTTTTTTAATAACCAATCACATTTTTAGTAATCAATCATCTTTTAGTAACCAATTGTTCCTAATCTCAATTTTTTTTACCAAGTCCACCCCAGGAGTAGAGAGGTGACTAACAAATTAACCAAGGAAGGACAGCAAAACATTTTCCCCGTAGGTTTCTCTACAGCCCCCGCAGATGAGGCTGCATGACAAATACCTGGGCCTGCACAGGGACACCACCATCTCCACAAGGCAGCAGCTGCAGAATTGGCTGCAGGATTAGAGTTCTCCACAATAAAGTACACACTGGTGGTGGGGGGGGAGTTCCCCACAAGACAGGAGCTCCAGATTGGCCTCAGGACTGAAACCTGCCTATTTTGGCTTTTCACAGCAAAACACAAAAGGCACAGGGGCATGGCTGCCCTCCAAACAGGAGCCTTTCAGCTCTGCACAAAACACCGAGCAGGAAAGGGAACTGAACGCCCAAATCTGTTAACCACAACTTCCACAATCTCTGCCATCACCTTTGCCTTTGCTTTTGCCTTTTCCTCATCCTTTCTTGCATACACTTGCTGTACTTTTCTAACCAGTTCCTCTCCAGTTTCTCAGTATTCTCTGCCACTCTCCCCTGGCTTCTGTGAGCTGTGCTCTCCTCCCGCCCCAAACTCAGCCGGGGATAGCTGCAGCTGCTGGCTTTGGCCTTTTGTGGATGCATTCCTTTCCCTCAGCCTGAAATGATTAAACAATGCATTTCCCTTTATCTAATCAACAGTTTGACTTTCAGTTCAAGTCCCACTCTTCAGGGAAGCTTCTTCAGTTGTACCTTCTTTATAATGAGCAAAACTTTATATCAGTGTTTGAGGCATGAACTATTTTCAGTCTCTGATGGCTCCTTACATGGCAAGTGGGGATATCCACCTGGCCTTGCCCTCTGATTTTATGAACTCATATTCACTTTATGCTGCATCCCTGCTGGAATTTAAAATTGCAAGGTTTTTACTCTCCTGGATGTTTCCTTTTGTCAGATCCCGGTCGCTTCTGGATTTTAAAAGATCACACAGGGTTATACCAAACTTGTAATAATATACCCCAGACCTCCCCACCTTTTGTAGGAAGATCAAACTGCCTCTCCCCCCAAAACAGTATCAAAGTCTATTTTATCCCTCGAGTGTCCCAAATCACCAGTGTCTTCCTTTGATTGGAGGGTGATTTAGTCGCTACATCGGGGAAGGGTGCCCCATTTTAGGGTCATCCTCAATCGTCCAGGTGATGATTTAATTGTCCACGAGCTGGGTTCAATTCCTTTGACATAGGTCCATCCCCACCTGGCAGTCCTGACGACTGTCCCTGTCATTATCAGTACCTGGAGGGCCTTACCATCATGGTGTTAAGGTATTACCTTCCAAAAAATTTCATTAGAACCCAATTTCCTGGTTTTACCTGGTCTATATGGAAGTCCAGAGCTGGGGTCGGCGGGTAACAACTCCTTCTTCTAAGAACCGCAAGGGAAAGTGCACTAGAAAATGAACCAATCTGTTTTGGAGGTTCCTGAATTGTCAGCTCACGTCCCTGCTCACAACTCTTCTCCAACCTGTGTAGAATAAGCTGCATTTCCTCCTCTTCTTTCTCCTTTTCACTATCTCTTTTCCTTAGAATCATGATCCTTTGAGTTCCTGTTCCTTGGTGGCTAGTTGCTGTATTGGGATTGACTGCTACATTTGTTATTTGCATCCCTTCTATTACTGCACTAATTAAATGGATGAAACAGGGAACAAAACAGGGTAAAACCAATAATCCGGCAATTGCACATAGGAATAGAAAGCCTACCTTCTTCCACCAGGCCATTCCAAACAGGTTGTCCCACCAGTTAGTGTCCATCATTGAGTTCCATTTTTGTACTGGCACGTGAGCAATTTTTCTGATGTCTGAAGCTCTGTCCAGTACTGCATTTCCATTATCATCAATTTTTAGACAGCAGTCAGATGTATTACATTTCCCACATACTCCACCTTCCTCAGCAAGCAGATAGTCCAGGGCTAACCGGTTCTGCCGTGCAGCCACTCCCATCTGGCTTTGTTGTTTTGCTGTCAGTTCCAAAGCCCCGGCTGTACGGCTGGGGACAAGTTCCATTACTGCTTGCAGCCTAATGATTCCATTTAACGTGTAACTTGGTGTCCTGTAACCCCAGCTTCCATCATGAGCCTGGGCTGCAGGCCCATATGTTTCTATACTTCCCGCAGGTGGCCACTCATCTTTCCCCCATTTCTGGGAACTTCCTATTTAAATAGTTCTTTGTTCTCGTTTTAGATCTTCACATAATGGAAACTCTTCATTTATTCTCCTTTTCTAAGGGTAGCAGGAAGAATCCAGGCTCTCTAATTCCCAGTGTGCAACTCCCTTTCCACAATGGAGGAAGTTTAGAATAGGCTTTCTGTCCACAAATCCAAAACAGTCCAGCAGGGGCTTTCCACCAATGTTTAGAAGAGTCAAATAGTTTTTGAGAAGTTCAGGTATTCCTTGTGAAGGGTTTTTACCAGAACAGTTAAACATCCCTGTTTCTGGAGTAGTAATACAATTATTCCCTTTCCTTTTTGACCAGTACCAAGAGGGTTCCTTAGGCCACCAAGTAGTAATGCCAGATGTCGAATTGCAAGTGTAACCCTTTTACACAGAGTTTCTCCCACAAACTGAACAAATTGGTCCCCTTCTCTCCTTAAACACTCTTCCCCCATAACTCTAGATGTTAGAATCCACCCACCAGGTCTTTCCCGTTCGTTCCTTAGAAATGATGGAATGATTCCATTTTATTATCTGGAAAGGATCTAAACTGGTCCTTCTCCACAGCCACTCCTTGCTCCTTAGAGCTCCCCCACACACCCAGAAGTCAGGAATTCCCAGTTCTTTAGCTACCTTTTCAGCTAGGTCCACAAGCAGATTTTTCCCCACCACCAGGAGCTCTGGTTCTCTTTCAAGTTCTGTTCTTATCTCCTCATATAGGAATAAGTTCTTCAGGGATGCTAACTTGGAGTCTCCTGAGGATAATTTGTGGGCATGTGGATTTCCACTGATCTTCCTTTCTTTCTGCTGACTTGTAACATACCTATCTGTCAGTCTCTGGGAGGGGCTTGCTGGATTTCTTCGCCCCTTTTGCCCTTCCTTGCAGAAGCACAGCCAGGGCTCTCCTTTAGGGCAGTGCCACCCTCCCCGGTATCCACACCCGCTTCTAGGTTCCGTGCAATCCAATAAACCTGCATCCCTTGCTGACAGCCTGCAGGCTTACTGGCACAGCAGGCTGGGGGGATATGGAGGTGATGGATAAAGGCCGTAACACTCCTTCCAGCAATTTCCAGAGTCTTTGAACACTGGGGGGTACAAGAGTTAATCAAAACAGAGTTACTTATCATTAAGATCTCAGCCACAATCATAAGGATCAGATTCTTCATTTTCCAGTTCTCAGTGATCACAGGATATTAATCAAAGTCCTCTCATCTAACTCTCTCAACACCTGTACCAACCTACAGGTATCATCCGGTCTCCTGGCAGGGGAATAGAGATAATATAACATTTGCAGCTTAGGGATTCCTTTCAATCAGGAAAATGTTAACTGATTATAATTTTCATGAAACTCCTGGTTGGACACCAACAACAGTAATAAACTCTTAAGAATCTCCTCTTTTTGTATATTTCCCTAAAATACCTCTCGGTCTTGTTCCTTCCAAGGACAATTTCTCCTCAGATGTCCTCTCTTGTTACAATGGAAGCATACAGGAGTGTGATTTTGACGTTTTACTCTCACTCTCCCTGGTTTATTACCGTTCTCGAACGTCTCCTGTTGCCACCTCCTGTCCTGTCGAGGGGTTCCACTTTCCACTGATCGATTCCATTCTCTTAAAGCTGCCACCATGACCTTAGCTTTTAACTTCATTTGCTCCTCCTCTCTGGCAACATACACCTTCTGAGCCTCCCTCAATAATTCACTGAGGCCCCGCTCTAGCCAATCCTCAAGCTTTTGTAATTTTCTCCTGACATCCGGCCAGGCATGCATGACAAACAGCACTTTTAACAAGGTCTGGCCGACCTCTGTTTCTGGGTCTATACTTGAATACTGCCTCATGCTTCTCCTGAGCTTTTCCAGCCACTCTCTGGGAGTTTCCTCTTTTCCCTGCTGTTCACTAAAGAGTTTTAATAATATTTTGATTTTGTGGGACGGCCTCCTTTATTCCTCTAACTATCAAGACCCTGTAGTCCTCCATATTCCGCCTCCCATCTTCAGTGTTACGGTTCCAGGGAGGACGTTGAATTGGCATTTTCTCTTCCCCACTCTGCTGTGCATGGTGATATTCCCTGTCCCAGATCCTCATGCCTGCCACCCTGATCAGTCGTTTCTCCTCTGAAGTGAACACGATATCTAGAATTGATTGCATCTCATCCCAAGTGTATGTGCTTGGTCCCAGAAACTGATCTACTTGTTCTGCCACCCCGATGGGATCATCCACCAGCCCCTTCAACTCCTTTTTAAAGGCTCTTACTTCGGATGAGTTGAGAGGCACATTTACAAAGCCCACTCCTCCTCGCGTTCCTCCCACTAGCACTTCCCTGAGGAGGTACTTTTGCACCCTGTGACTCCCATCTCCAAAATCCTCCCCGCCCCAGGATGTTATCTTACTTCTAGTATTTTGGCTGGGTCCATCTGGGGGAGTCATTCCCCTCGGAGGCACCGGTGCCTCCGGAGATACCGGTGCACCCGGGTTGCTTGAGGGTGTTAGAGGTTCCAGAGGTGTGGGTACACCGGGGGAAATTGGGGGTACAGCCGCTCCCAAGGGCATCAGGGCATCTGGGGCAAGAGGGGATGCCGGGGCTTCTGGAGGCGCCTGCGCCCCCGGGGGAACGAGACAGGGCGGGGGCAGGTGGTCTAAGGGGTCCCACTCCTCTCCCCCCTCTACTTTCAAAGCTTTAACTTCCGAAGGAAAAACCTCCCCTCTCCAGCAGGCTGCATAGTCCCTCTCCTCCTGGCTGGAGGGTTCCTTTGCACTCACACATGCTTGCAAGGCTCTGCAAATCCGCCCTTCAAAAGTCCCGTATTTCGGCCACCTTACGCGGTCGGGTCGTATCTCCGCTTTGGTCCGCTCTACCATGCAATACTGCAACATCTTTCTTTTATCCTTCCCTCTGGTATCCGGGTCGCAGTCCCACCGGGATAATTTTACTCCTAAGGGACTGTCTGATGGTACATTCACAGGGACCTTTTTGCTGTCTTTCTTGGATTTCTCTCTGCTGTTTGTCTGCCCCATCGCTAAAATCCCGGAGCTGTCCCTGCCTTTTCTTCCGGTGTCCGGTCCCTAGTGAGGCACCCAAATCCGTCTCCCTTGACCTCCGGTGTCCGGTCCCTACTGTGGCACCCAAATCCGTCCCCCTTGACCTCCTGTGTCCGCCTCCCAATCTGTCAATCCAATCCTTCCCTGCGACTCGCCACTGCCGGTTTCCACACGCTGTTCCGCACCCCATGCTCACACACACGTATTTCTTCTCTCGTTTCTCAGGATCCTCGTGCACTACCACTACCTCCTCTTTCGCAGCAGCCAAGCCCCCTCTTTCAGGGCCCCGTGGGGCTTCTGCTTCCTTCGCTCCGCTTCCCGCCTCCTAGCAGCCACCGCTGCTCTCACACCGCGTCACCGCCGCCGCTTTTCCGTCCCTCCGCACTCCCGCCGTAACCCCTTCCCCCCGCGTCCCGTCCCAGCAGCCTTCCCTGCCACCTCCAAATCACCGCATCTCCGCCCTTATCCAACCCAGGCACTTCCGTCCTCGATCCTCCGGTGCTCTCCTCTCCGGGGCTCTCTCGCCCTGCCCGCTCGCTGGCTTAGTCCTCTCAGCGCGTGTGGGGCGGGGTCTTCGTGCACGCAAAAATTAAATATCCGCGGTAAAAAAAAAAAAAAAATAAACAGGGGAATTTTACTTTTGCTTTGCGCGTTCTCCTCGTTCCCGGTACCCCAGCTCGGGTCTAAAAATCCGATGGAGGCGCAAGGGGGACCGCCAAAATCGGCGGGGCCGGCCTTCCACACGCGTGTCTCCGGGACTTCTGGAGCTGCTGGGCAGATCCCGGACGAGTCCGCATCAGTTATAAACGACCCCGATGCGGAGTGGATGTGAGTTATTAAAATCTATTGAGAATGAAGAAAAAGAAAAAAAAAAAAAAAAAGCCCGCGCTTTTCTGGCTCTGAGGCGATCGCGGTTTGCATGGCCAGGGCTCTCACTGCTCTCACGGTGCTGCTCCCGAAGTCTGGCCGGCAACAGCTCGCTCCCCGCAGAACGGGCACTGTCACACAAAACTCACCCAACCCCCACCAAACCAAACGTGTGCAATCAAAGCCACCCCAGCAACATCAATCCTTTAACATGTATCTTATACCCTTGATATTTCCAACGGATAATATCATAATACCCAACATTAGAATCCCTTATATAATTTAGAATAAAATTCGTAATTAACACAACATATGGCGAAAGCCAACCTTCAAAAAATCATTCATAACACTACCCACCGTTTCTCAGGCTCTTCCCTCTCCCGGTGCTCTCCCCCCTCTCCCGGGGGGCTCTCCACCCTTTCCCAGGGTATCCCCTCTCCCAGGGCTCTCCCTCCCACCACCACCCCGGGATCTCCCCCTTCTCCCAGGCTCATCCCCCTCTCTTGGGATCTCCCCCCCTCCCCCAGAGCTCTCCCCCCTCTCCCGGTCACTCCTCCCTTTCCCAGGTATCTCTCCCCTCTCCCGGGATGTCCGCCCGTTCCCGGACCGCCCCGGCCCCTCGCCGCCCGCCCTCGCCGCCTCGCCCGGGCCGCGCCAGCTCCGCCTCAGCTCCGCCCCGCGGAGGAGCCGCGACACCGCCCCGGCAGCGGCCCCGCGCAGGCGGAGCGGCCCCGGCTGCGCCCGGGCTGTGCCTGGGGAGGGGCTGCGGGGTTTGGGAGCTCCTCGGGGCTCGCTCCGGACAGTAAGAGCTCCGAGCTGTGCTCGCTTTGTAGCTCCAAGGCTGTCGGATGCCGTGCAGTAAAGCTGGAGTGCCTGCGGTATTCCGCTCGCTCCTTGTCCTCAGCTCAGCAGGAAGATGGTTCCAAGTGCGGGTGCGAGGCATGTGTGCTCACCTGGCAGTGTCTGTGTGTGTGTTTTTGTGTCTGTGTGTCGGAGCTTGATGTGCTCACCCTAGCGGTAAATTCTTGGATAGCATGAGTGTGAGCCTGGATTTACCCAGGCTTTTAAGTGAAGAAAACTTGGAGAGATTTTCCTGTGCAGTTCCAAAACAAAGCCACATTTTCCGTGGAGGTTCTGTCATATTTTGATACGTCTCGGATGGACTTGCGGGTTTATTTGCTGCTGGAGTAGTTGAGGAATATGAATCATTTTGAGTAATGTACTAGAGGAAAACAGGACTGAGAGGTTGAGCATGTTTTTGTTGCCAGGTAGTAGTGGCTTTCCAAAAAGTTGTTTGGGTTAATTAGTTCCATGCTTTGGGGTTTCGTTTTGTTTTGTTTCGGGGCTTTTCTTTCCCAATGGTTTATGAATAGCTGGCATAGAGTTTTGAAGAGGCGACTGCCCATTGTGGTACTTTAAAATAGAAAGAGGTTCCATGAAATAATGGAATCCGGAGTTTGTCTTGTAGTACTGTAAAAATGTATTTAGTGACGTAGTCGGTCACTTCTGCGTATAAATATTCAATAACTAAAGCATTAAGAAAGAAATACTGTAGGTGTATAGGCAATCTATTATTAAAAAGACTTCCTGTGTCCTGAAGTTGGTGCATCAAGGATCTCTAATTTTTGTTTGCTTCTAATTATTACTGTTTCCAATTTGGGGTTGGGTTTTTTTTATTGTTTTATTTGAATCTCAAGATGTGAGTAAAATCTGTCTGCAGTGATCTTGTCTTCATGTTTTAGGCTGCAGTAGATCTGAGTTACTGCCTTCAGGATTGCATTGTCCTTGTGAACGGTGGTGTGAAAATGCTTAAGGGCAGTCTCTGGCACAAAGAGCTGCATTGCTTGCTGCTCGAAGTCCCATAAATAGTTGGTGTGGGTCTGTGCAAATGCCATCCCGTAACAATCCTGATAAAATGTAGCGCTGGTTTACAGATGAACCCTGTGAAAAACAAGCTTGAGATGTCTTTCAAGAGATACTTGTAAACAAGAGATTTGTAGTCTGTATTTTGACAAGATCTGCAGAGTTTTTTGGGAAGTGGGTAAATTGGATTCACCTGTTCTGCTGGTGAATCACAGGCATCCTTTACAGGCCATCAGTGTGGCGTGAGCTTGCTGGATCAGCATCTGCCTCAGATGCAATGGTCATTTAGTTACTGGCATTTGGTAGCAGTTTCCCCATGTCACATTAAAATATCCCATGGACAAGGTTCTACATTGAGGCTGAGGCATGGGAGATGGGGGTTAGGCCCAAAATCTTCGCAGTGTTTCACTTTCTGTTCTAAGTCAGAACTTGGTTCTGTGGCACTTGAAACAAACTTTTTAAGAAACAGCCTCCACGCAGCCTGGCTGTAAACAATCTCTTCTCCATGCCACTGCCCCTTATGCAATAGGATCTGCATTGTCACTGAATATTCTGCTTTAAGGTCAGTAGAGTCAGCAACAAGAAGAAAACCACTACAGTTCTCAGAAAGGTTCATATGTATCTGAACATCCTATTTCTGGCCCTTCTAAGGTATATAGTCATTCATGGGATTACCTGTTAAATCCAACAAGCCAACAGCTTGAGTGTGAAATACACAGGAATGTTAATGTATGGTGCTGCTCTGCCTTTACAGGGTGCGCTTCTAAACCAATTACATTTCCCTTTCTGAAGAAAGTTTTTTTGGTGGTGGTGGCAGTGTTGATGAAGTTCATGTCTGGTAACTGAATTCATCTTAAGACATTAACTGTCCTGTCTGATGTATATCTTAATCTAGATTAAGAAGAGGGGACTGTCCTTTGCTTTTTAAGATACTCTTTTTGGTGAAATGTACCTCCCCATTTGACTTGTGGAGCTTGCTTGGAGCTGATTCAAAGGTGTATATATACTCATTTTGTCAGCAAGGCTGGCCTTTAATGTTGAAATCTGTCCTTAGCAAAGAGGTAACCCAATGAGGGCTGGAGGCTGGAATTCCACAGAAAAGGCAAAGACACTTAAAAGGTGTTTTTCGGTGTGATAGAAGTTGTACATCTCAGTAGGAATAGACTTCTGAACTCTCACCTTTCCTGTGGCTGTCCAGTAGTCTGATTTTCATCATTCTTCCAACTAACTTGGGATTGTTTGCCACTTGCTGGAAGGATGTGCTGCCAGGTCTGACAGATCTCGAGAAGGTTTTGCTTCAGGTGAAAAGAAAAGAAGGAGTCTTTATTCTCTGGCATTGCAGCTGCACAAGGAACGGCCAGCACTAGGTGTGTTCCTCATCACTAAACAAACACTTTGTCATGATACAGCTATGCAGACTGTGCTGGAGTAACTTAAAAAAGCATATGAGCTGATGAACTTGGGCAAGTGCTGAGGGGCTTCTTTGTGAGCTACAGACTTGAACAATAGCAGTGCCCCAACTGAGAGTTTTGGGGGGGTCTTTCTCTCCTTCGCTTTCTCTCCTTCTGCCAGCCTGGTTGTTCACCCTGGTTGTAGGTGACCCAATTATGGAAAGATCATGTTAGTAATCTCCTTTCTCACTTAAACTGTGCAGATTCCAGGTAGTATCTAGCCGAAAAGGAATGTCTCTCCATTATATTCTGTCTTCAATTGCAAGTGACCTGGAAACACAACTCAACTGTAGTTTTTTCTGTAAGGTAATTCAGCTGTGCACATTCTTCTCTAAGCTATTGTTTTCTTCTTTCACCTCCCTTGTCGATGAGGATCTCTGGCTGGTGATGGAAAATGTGGACAACCATTCATGAAGTACTGGCCTTAATTGACGCCCAGCATGCGGCATGAATGGTTGAGATAATGGTTGAGACAGATCTGCCCAGAGCAGGTTGGACACCAATTTGATTTAAGCATTTGTTGTGTTAGGTAGGGAGCCACTTGTTTTTGAGAAAGGAGAGAAGATAATCCAGATCCTTCTGAAATCTGTACTGTGCTGCAGGTTGGTGCTTACGCTGAAGCTTTCACGCGGGCTGAGCCATGTCGGCAAATGCACTTTTGGAAATTAAACACTTGCAGCAAAGCTGTCGTTAGAAGTTGTACTGAACATACTGTGACTACTGATACTCCAGCCATGCCCTCTTTCTAAAACCAGGGACTGTCTACTGTGGAGAGGGTCGTGTGAGCCCTAGTATTAACACATGCAGATTCTTCCAAGTAATTTACTGTGAGAACAAAGCTCTGAAGGACTTTTTCAACCCCGTCCAGTTGGTGTTCTTTGGCTTTTTAAAGATCTGCATATCGCAAGTGTCAGAATTCTGCTTTTCTGCAGGACTTAAAGCAACTTGTACTGCCTCCACACACCCTGTGTCATCAAGGGAACAACCAGACCACTTCATGCAAGTCAAATAACAATTAGCTGTTGCCACTCACAGTGGGGGAGCTGCCACAAGCTCTTTCCTGTGTTGGAAGTGTGTGGAAGACCAGACTATGAAAAGCCAGTGTCCATGAAGGAGACAGAGAAGTCCTGCAACTTTATTCGAATAAAGGGAGAGAGCCCACTAGACCATACCCCATGGGGTCTCTCTTGAGGTTTTGGAGGACGCAGCCTCTTTTTATCCTAAACTCCTGGCTGCATGTTGCCCTCTTCCTTTCCCCATTGTCTGAGGTACTAGGATGGTACAGCCTTCCCAAATCGCCTACCACATATTCCCCCCCTGAGCATGTCATTTGCCTCCAAAGTTCAGAAGTTCAGGCTGTCTGGGCTCTGCAACAGACTTTGTGTGAACCTGTTTGTCCTAAAGTTCAGGAGTTCAAACTGTAGTCAAATTAAGGCCCATTTCAAAGACATAAACACTCATTTCTCTTAAAGACCCTCACCCACATCAAGTTGTTTGTAGAGACATTAGCTCCCATCTTTCCTGTGTTGGAAGGATGAGTTTGAGAAGGTTTTCCAGGGCCTCCAAGGCTCAGAGCTGAGATGAACACCGTGGTGGGTAAGGCCAGGACTCCCTGCAGTGCAGTTGCACAGGGTCAGCTGCAGCAGTGGTGTTGCATCCCCTCGTCACATTTGCAGTGCAGAAGGGGAGGGAGAGGTGTGTGTGTGTGCTATAAAACACTGCAAATTGCTCCCAGCTTCTGTCAGAGCTGTGACATCAGCAGGGGCAGTCAGGTCTCCTGCAGTTCTCAAAGGGAATGAGGAAAGATCCTTACACATCAGTGGCTTGAAGCGTTAATGAGTTTTGCCCTCCTTAGGAGCTGATGTGGTGGTTTGGGTTTTTGTTGTGGTTTCAGACTTCTCTCAAGTTTCTTTTTGTGGCCGTATTACAAGTGCCTCAGTTGAATGGTCAGCGATGTAATTGCTGTTCACTAGAAGAATCAAATTTTATCATTAACTCTGCTTTGCTGTTAGACATAAATGTAGGTGAGAACTCCAGCTCTGTTCACCCAACTCCATAAATGCAACCCCTGCCAAAACTGTAATGCAGATGGATTTTCAGAAGTAAATGGAACTAATTAAGCTGTCCTTACATAGAAAGAAATTGTAATTTAGCAATGTTTCTTCTCTCACTGAAGCCGCTGTGTTTGTTGGTCTTTCGATATTTGAATGAGTGCCAGTGTTTTCTAAGTGTGCTACACTTGCTTCTGAAGAAAACCTCTACCATGTAAAATATTAGTAAGTAACTGTCACAGAAATGTGGCAGATCTCTAAGTTACCTGACTACATTCTCTTGAAGCGTGTGTGCTTGCATGTAGAAACAGCCAGTCACGGAGCGACTGGCTCGAAGCTTGGTGTCTGTGCTTGACAGTCACTGTGTGCTTGGTGTAAAATTGCACGTGTGCTTTATGGAATAGAATCATATTAGAGTGTTCTCTTAGAGCACACTCATAGAAAAATGATGTGATTTTTCCTTTAGAGAATAGGTAGCCATTGTCTCCTTGGAGACAGCGCTACAAGGATGACTTCAACACGGAGTATGAGGAATACCAGAATTTACATGTCCTGATAGACGAGATCACCAAGAGTTTCAGGAAGTGGGTGAACAACGGAAGTTTCTGACTGCAGGCTCCACAGCCTAACAGGTAGAGAAGGATAAAACTCTGAAGATTGCGTTTCATCTCTCTCTTATGCCTTCCCCGAGTCCACATTACCAGCAGACTCTTCAGTGCACTTACCAATCAAATTCCATTGAGGTGGCGTTAAAAGGCCCGCTAGGATCAATGTCTGAGCTCGAGTAACCATCACGTACCCGGAACTAGCCCAGGCCTTGCTGACTGCCTCAGCATCCTAGTGAGCTGAGGAGGGCTGATACACAGAGGGAGGAGGAGACTGGAAACCAGCAGCTGTAATCCCAAAGGTTTCCTGACTCTCTCAGTGTTTTAAGCACATAACTCAACCTACAGCCACCGCTTACTCATCTTTCAGGTGGCTGATCCTCGCTACGATTTTAGCAGAGAGGGCTGTTAAAAACCTGATACTCTGCCCCGTCCAGCCTGGCCTTCTCTGGTTTGGACACAAACATTGCACATCTTCAGTTCTGTGTGCACACTGAGGCTTTTTGGATGGTGTTTATTTCTGTTTCAGCCAGATTGCAAATGTATTTGTGAGCAGAAGGAGAATTTTAGATTCCCTGGTACTATTCAGTGAGACAAAGGGAAACTTTGCGGAATTGGCATATATGCTCAGACACTGCTTGGGCTGGGCCTGATTTTTGCAAAACCCTGCCCGAAAAGCCCTGTTTGAGCTGTGAACACACAGCAAGGCGAGAGATGTCCCAACCAGAGTCTTAGAGCATGTACTCCTTTTGTTGCCTATTGAGAAGCTCAATTGCATATCTTGGATGATGCCAGGAGCTGGGGATTTACTTTTGTGAACCTCCCAGAAGAGCTGTGGTTCACAGAGAAGAAAATCTCTAGAGTCAAACTGAGTGTATTTTTAGTGTTTTAGATAAGGTTGCATTTTCTGGGGGTAGTGAGATGTTCTTCATGTTGTCTTCATGGGGGGTTTTTTCATGAAAATGCTGCTTCATCGAGTCCTAGCAGATTATCAGCAGATACAACAGGTATGTGTGACACCACATCTGCAGGGTGTGGTAGCCAACGAGACTGGCTCAAGGCTATTTTAAAGCAAAGGACATGAAATTGTAAACTCCGCAGAAAGGCTTGCATGCCCTAATTTTCTTTTTATTTCTCCCTTAGAGGGTAGCTGCAGCTGCTCTGAAGTGAAGAGCGGGTACCAGTATCTCCACAAAAAGCTGTCACATATTCAGCAATGAATATCTGAATTTGACAAGCAGCAAGTGGAGTCCTGGCACCAATCATCTGCTTCAGCGAGGGAACATCTATGAACTCCGGACTTTTTGTTTCAAACTGAAGATTAGTTCCTCTAGGATTATTTATGTTACTATTGAACAGTAGGGTATTTATTCAAAACCTAGGATTAGTTCATCTAAGATTACAAAAGTTAGTCTTGAACTTCTGCAATAAAGAAGTTTCATGGTAAATTCCTTCTCTTCTTGTTGCTTCTATCATATTTGAAGTGGCTTTTTTTCTGGTCTGTTCTTTTCTTCAAGACTTAGGTTTGTCCACTGAAAAAATGTTATCAGTACATGGTGGAAGCCCAGTACCTCTACTGTGAAGCTGTGTGCATTTTAAGAAAATATTGTAGCAAATGGAAATTCTTTATGATACCTACAAGCCTGTTTTCCAACCTTTCTTGTTAATTCAAACTCTTTTCCCTAAGTGAGGTCGAAGGCGTAGAAGTTTGGACAAGCCCCTTCCCAAATCCCCTTGTTCTGGAGGGTTACAGAGGAAGGCACGTGGGCTGCTCTAAGCTGTCAGCTGAAGCAGCTCCCAGGACTGCTTGTAAATCATGGCCTCACCTTGTCAGTGAGCCAAGGAATATCCAGATCCTTTGCAAGTGTTCTGTAAAACACAGAGAAGTGTTGGAGGCAAGGTACTTCAGCGGGTTTTAAAGAGAAATTGGGTTAAAAGATCCCTATGGAAACGCTGTCTGTTTGGTAGCTTTTTAAAAAGTAGTCTGCCACAACCAGTCTTTTCAGAGAGCAACAGATGTTGATTCCTGCACAGACCTGTGGGGACTTGGAAATGTATTCCTTTTCCTAAGTTTCCCACTGTCTCTTTATTCAGCTGATGGGGGAGAGGTGTGGCCAGCAGTGCCGTAACCTTCTTTTGGGGAAGGATATAAAATTGATTGAGGGAAGCCAGTATTTGGGAACATTAGAATAGGGCTGTGAATACTCTTTCTTTCTTGGAGGGTGTTTTACAACTTCCTCACATTTCCCATCCTTTTCCACTCATGTTTCCTGACCTTTTCCTCCCCTCATGTTTCTCAAACTTTTCCCCTCCTGTTTCTCACTATTTTCTTCTCACATTTCCTGCCATTTTCTCAGCTCAAGTTTCTCTGATTTTTTCCAGTCGTACTTCTCACCTTTTCCCCCTCTTGTTTCCTGCCTTCTTCCCTCTCAAGTTTCCTGCCCTTTTCTCTCCTCACATTTCCCTCCCTTCTTTGACTCACATTTCTCACCCTTTCCCTCCTCCTTTCTCACCCTTCTCCCCTCATATTTACTTTCCACCTCATGTTTCATGCCCTTTTTTCACTCATGATGCTTGCCCTTTCCCCCTCATGTTTCTCACTTTTCCTGCCATTTTCTCCCCTCAAATTTCTCTTTTTCCCTTCATGTTTCTTAGCCTATTCCCCTTTGGTTTCTCGCAATTATCTCACAATAATTCATCGGCATCACTGTCCTGGGTAGGAGGTCTATGGTAGACTCCCACGATGGCATCTGCATTATTTGTTTGCCCCTTAATTCTTACCCAGAGGCTCTCAACTGTACCATTGCCCACTGTGAACTGCACACATTCTAAATCTTCCATTACATACAGTGCCACTCCTCTGCCTCTTCTGCCCTGCCTATCCTTCCTGAGGAGCCTGTAACCATCCAACAGGGCACTCCAGTCACAGGAGTCATCCCACCAGGTTTCACATATACCAACGATGTCAAATCTCTGGGACTGTGCCAAAGCATCGAGCTCCTCTTGTTTGTTCCTCATTTTGTGTGCATTAGTGTAGAAACATCTCAGGTGTGGTACATTGAAGCCGACACCTTGTGAAGCAGATTGAGGGATGTGTAGCAGATGTTAGGTGTCTTACAAGTAAGTATTGTGTTCATTGATCATTTAGACCAAAAAGGACTTGTGTCCATTCGATGGGTTTTATGAAAAGCTGAAGTGATAAATCCTACTATTGTGAGCAAGGTGAGCATGGAGAAGGGGTTTATCTGCAGCAGCTCCCTGCAGGAACGGTCACTGGCACGTTGCCCTGAACACCTGCAGCTTCATTTTCCCACTTCAAAACCCATTTTCAGCTTGCACTTGCTGCGCATGCCAGAGGACTGTTAAGAGCCTTGCACAAATACTTCAGGCACAGAGCAAAGCTTTGAAACTTTTAGAAAAGTTCAAGTAGCTCAGTGTGGAGGACCAGACTAAAGCATGTTTTGCCTCAGACATTTTGACTTGTGAAAGGAAAGTTCTGATTAGAAGAAAGGGTCCTGCAGAGGTGGAGCAACGCTGTCCTGAGCCAACTACCTGCTCTGCCTGGAGACTTGAGCTCAGTCCCCAGCCTCACCTCAGCTTTCTGGAGAAGGGCTCAAAGAGCTGCCTGTACATGCGTGACAAAACAGCACAAAACCTCTACTTTACATAGGAGGCTGCACCAGGTTAACTGTAAAAGCAAGCAGATCACACCCCCCTGCTTTCCTTTTTCCTCTCTTTCACTCTCGTTGTTTACTCCAGCTCCAGACTATCCACATGGCAGGACCAACTGGTGACATTATCTGTTCTGTCACTCTCTTCTCTGCCTTTATTTTTCTCCTCCCTCACTCTGCATGGGCACAGCATGGCTGTCCTGTTCTGCTCCACACTTGGTCCTGAAGTTTACCATGGGAGTGGGGAGCTTGTGGCCGTGTGTTGTGGCTCGTGGGCCAGCACCTTTGAGAAAGTCCTTGTGAGGAGCTGAGAGCTGACTGGAGTGCACTGAGCAAAAGTAAGGGCTCCTTTGTCAGCACTTGTGAAAATCTATCGTACATATTACAGCTGGTGAAAGGGTCAGTGGTTCTGACTCAGGAAGAGGTGACCGGTCTGGAGAGATGGTCCCGAAAGGAATTGCCTTCCTGAGGCCCGGTGTCTTCCCTCAGCTGCTGGCAGGAGGGCCCCTGCAGAGGCTGTCGGCTCTTTAGTGATTGTCAGCTCGTGATTTCAGCTCAGCTCTGCAGGGCAGCCTCCAGGCCAAGCCAGACCAGAGAGAGAGACGAGAGGCTCGTGTGGCTGGTTCCGCACAAAGGTAGCTTTATGGTCGGTCCGTACTCCGGCGAAGGGGAAAGCCAGGGATGAGAACTCTCTCTCTCCACAGGGGCAGAGGGCTAGCTTTTATAGGGATACCGGGATGAGTAAAGGCCAATGGGTTACAAAGGATCTGCATAGGGTCTCCTAAAGGATTGTGGGTCTGTCTTTTCTCGCATGACTAAAGAAGTGGTTGCCTTTCCAGGGAGTCCTGCTGGGCAATTACGCAATCTCCTTATCTCAGCAGACATCCCTCCAGGGCAGGGGCTGGGTATATCCCACACGTACAAATTTAAGGGCTTGTTAGCCAACACCTTTTCAGTCTAAAGAGTGGCTGGTTGCTGGAGTTAAGGTGACTGTACAATAAAACCACAAGAGCTCCCTGGCATGTGTCTGGTGTCTTATTTCAGCCTGACAAGAATTTATAATGAACATCATGGCCCCTACTGATGGGTTGTGACAAATGGGCCCCCCTCCACACCCTTCCTTAACTGAACAAATTAAACAAAGAAAAACTAAACAAGAAAACCTTTGGTTTACAGCTGGTTCCTTGTGCTATGTGAAGCTTTTCTCCCTCTCAAGCACTCATTGGTGTTTTTCACTGCTTTTCCCCAGCAAAAGTCTTTCCTAGGACAAACCCTTATCAGAAACTTATTTGAGCAGTGCTGGTTCAGGACTGACGCTGCCGGCCCGTTGTGGCGAGAGGCCGTTGCATCCTTCCGGAAAGCGTCCCAGATGAGGCTGCTTCGGCTGGCACCGCACCACTCGGCACTCGGCCTCCGCCCAACAGAGCTGGGCTTCGCCCACAGAAGCCACGCGCACGTACACCACCGGAGAGCTGCCGAATGCGTCACCCAGAATAAACAGGCGGGAGGGGTTCTTCGCGTAGAGTTCCACGGGAGTTTACTGCCCAGCACATGAAGAATTCCAGAAGGACCCAGAATACAGGAGGGTCCAGGGTATGAGGGTGACAAGGGGCAGGGAGAGCATCAGGGACCAATGGTTTGAGGGCACCGGGGCAGTACATAGGTGGGGCCAGGGTATGGGAGCCAATGAGGAAATGCACAGGGAGGAGCCAAGGACCAAGGGCTAATGGGAAAGCGGGGAAGGGAGAACGTTCTAGGACATGAGGTTCTAAGGGTATAGGGGTGGCGAGTTAGCGCAACAATCGGGGTAACAGAACTGGGGTACGTTAACATAAAGTGACAGAGCACCTTGGGAGAGGCCCTTCCGGTCACCCTGCCTTAAGGATTACCCCAGGGGGTTGATTCAAACTTCGGGGTTGTCTCACCATCCCCAGGCCCCTGGCCCACAGGCCGCCCCTGCCATGGGGGCAGCCACTGCAAACACAGGACAACTCCAGTCATGTTCCTCAACACAGAAGGTACGAGCTTTGCCAATGTCTCATGGGAAAATGCTGAGCTGTGCTGCCTCCTCAGAACATAATCCTGCAAACAGGTAAAGGTGGCAAGCTGTTTAGCCATAGACTTTGTTGTTGTTGTTAAATACTGTGTAGCGTGAAATCGCTAATCTGTCGCAACTATTTGCTTCAGAATTTGCTTTCTTGCATGTTCTTTTTCCCACTATTGAACTGGTGTAATTTCTGCTCCGTCATCACAACATCTACAAAGACATGGTGGGCTTAATTGTAGTGAGGGATTTTTTGAAGCTTCCATTTTAAATGCTTGGCACTGGCTGTTGTAGAAATGAAATCACAGCTCCTACCTGGCAGGCCCACCACAGGCTTGTGGTTGGATTAGTCCATAGTTATTCCCAGGCACTTGGTCTTCAGAGCGAGTTAAGAGTGGTTTTTGCAGCTACTAATTCTAACTTTTGTTTCTGTGAAATGATGCTGTAGCGATTGTTCAGAGCAGCCACTTCTCCAGATGTATTCAGTCGTGGTGTTCACTATCTGGAAAACATTAGCAGTTAGTCTCGTGTTCTCTGCATCTTCCTGTTGCCACTTAGCTGCTCTGTTTTCCTTCCCTGCGGATCACGCTGCGTTGCTTTCAGCCGTCACCCCCGCTGCCTTTGTTGCATCTTCTAACAGGAACCGCAGTGCACAAAGTAGGTGATGCTGCTGGATTAAAAGCTTTATTTGCTGTTTTGTTTCTTTTGGCAGATGTTGAAATGTATCACCTAAACAGGAAGGGTAAGTCTGGGTTTAAAAGCAAATTGGTTCTAAGGAAAGCAGATTGGGGGTTGTATTACATTAGAGAATAGTCCTGAAAACACTAAAAGCCATGCCTCATTGCCAAATCAGGCAGTCTAGAGAGGAGGCTCTATTTTATTTGTGTCAAGCCAAGAAGCAATTTTAAAGCTGATTTGACACCATGTGGGTGTAAATTTACTAATTTTTGCCTTGTGCTGTATAGTGCACAGCTCTGAGATTTATGGCCTCATCTCTTTTAAGTTTGCAGACATGAGTGATCGTACTGCATTTGGTGCTGCTGGGCTGTGAGTAAAGGTTGTAGCACAAAGCTCCTAAATCATGTACCAGTTCCTTCTGTCCACAGGGAATGTCTGGTGAATCCTGGCAGCAGTCGTATAAGACCAAGGAATAGGGAACAAAACACAGCTGCCAGAGTTGCTTCACTGTGAGGGCAAAACGCAGTCCAGTGGAGACCACCAGGCCAGCGCAGCCTGCCCTGCCCTGCCTTCAGCACCGTGCGGAGCCGTGCGGCACCCCTGGCAGGCAGCCGGCAGCCGCAGGTGAGGCTGTGGCACGGGGGCTCCTGAGAGCTGGCGCGGCGCTGGGACAAGCCGCCCCAGCCCTGGCCCTGGCCTTCTCCAGGCTGCGGGCAGCAGCGCAGGCTCTCTGTCCCTGCTCAGCTGGCTGCAGTGGCCACCGCCCCGCAGGTGCCCTTGCCCGTCCAGGGGATGTCCTCGCTCAGGGTGCCACAGCTGCACAGCCGCACTCGGGGGACGAGCGAGCGCAGCTCGGCCGGAGCAGAAGCTCGCCTTACCTTCCCAAGCTCACCTGGGAAGTGAGCGGCCAGGTCATCCTCCCTGGTCGGACGGGGCTACGGCAGGACCGTGCTCAGGATCAGCCTGCAAGAAGCCAGGTGCGCTCGCAGAACAGCACAAAGGGCCGGCGGCCGGGTGCCAGCCAGCCCTGGCAGCCTGAGCGTGGCACACAGCTGGCAGCCTCTGGCCCACCGGCCTCTCTGCCCTGCGCAACAGCAGTCCTGCCACTGGCCACAGCCAGGACGTGCCAGTGTCGCCAGTGGCTCCCCAGTGCCTCTGCGTGCTGAGTAGCACCACAGACAATTCCTCCCTCCTAGCCACACATGCCTGGCACGGCAGCGCAGCCAGACGTGGGTGAAAGGCAGCCATTCTCACATTTGCCAGGTCCTCAGTCAGCCTCTCCACCCTCCTGGCACTCAGTGTCCTCCTCGGGGCAAGAGAGAAGTGGAAGGAGGTGAGCGGTGATGTCTCTGCAGCTCGGCTGGGGGAGCGGTGCTCAGGCACCGAGCCCAGAGCAGGGAGACGCTCACTGCACAGCCCGGCTCAACTCCTTCTCCAGGGCTTTCATGGATGGCACACAGGTCACTCGGGCTCCCTTGGTCCTGTGAAGAGGGAGAGAGCTGGGTGACCCCCAAGCTGCCTCTCCTCTCTTGTCAGGCAGCTCTGCCTGAGAGCTGCCCACAGCTGCAGGGGCAGCTCTCCCCAGCTGGCGAGCTGTGTTCCCCTGTCCGGCTGCTCCTGAAGCCCTCCCCAGCTTACCCCTGTGGGGTGCCCACCCACAGCTCCTTCAGCACCTGGGAGCCTCAAAAAGAGGCGAGCACAGGCCCTGCTGCTCCCCAGCCCGAGGGCAGACGTGCACCTGCCCGGTGCTGCGGGAAGGACACAGGGGCAGGACGAAGCCCCATGGTGGGGGTAGGACAGAGTTGCTGCCCAAGCCCTGGTTCCCTCTGACGTGCCCCAAGCAGAGGCTTTCCCCCTTCCCTTCTGGGGACCAAAGAGTGCCTGGGGGATGTAGGACGTGGAAATACCCACATCCACTCCCTGCCCAGGCTCGGCATGAAGGGCAGAGGTCATTCCCAGGCTGGTGTGTGCATGGCTGGAAACCTCTCCTGCCCTGCCATGGGCAGTTTTGTAGGGTGTTAACATAGAAGCCAATGGGGACACAGCACGAGTGCCAAGAAACTGTATAAAAGAGGCTTTGTAGAATTAAAGATGCTGTTTGCCTTCTGAACGGAGTTGGTGTGATTGAGTCGTGAGTGTCACATCCGTCTCAACTGTGACACTCTGCTGCTTTTGGCTCTCTTGTGGATGCATTCTTCTCCTTCAGCCTTGTTTTTTTTTTTTTTCCTAGGCCTGAGATAATTAAAGAATGGGTTTTCTCTTTATCTAATCTTAGTGGTTTAACTTACAGTCCAAAGTCCCAGTCAGGTACCTTCAGGGAGGCTTCTTTGGTTGTAGCTTCTTTATACAGTTCTTGTTGTAGTGGGCAAAACTCTTTTCTCTCAATGTTTGAGGCATGAACTCTTTCAGTCTCTGAAAAGGGGTTCTAGAGATGGAGCACAACTCACAGATAAATAACTTCAGACGAATGTTTCATAGACGAGACAGGTTCTATTACCCACAGATTGACAGACCTGTGAGGAATTGGGTGCCACAGCCTGTCACAGACTCGCCAAAGCGTAAGGATCAGTGAAGAAATAGGGACAAACGTCAGTGCGGTCACTAATCCTGGAAATGAGAAGGGCCCCAAAGCCAATGTCAGTTTAAAAGGGAAATTTATTACAGATTGCTATGACTGCACTGCTTATATAGAATGACCAATTTCAGTTAAAAGCTGGCTGCAGAATGGTACAACTCTGCTGACTACAGATAAAGATACAAATGTCCATTTCAGTTCCTACAATCAAGTATGTTACAGGTTACAAAGTAGTGCCTCTATATTTATAGATATATATGTATATGTATGTATATATATAAAGAGCCAAATGATCTCAATGTCCTCAGAGCAGAAACTAAACTGTACAATACTTACACGTGTGTACACTGGACTTTATACATGTATAAATATAACAATCTATGGTATATAAATATATTGATACCTGCATAAAAATAACTCTACACGGAGTGAACTTTTACATAACTATCCAAACACCAGTGTCCCCATCTAAACTTCCACACAACTGTAACTCAAGAAACAGGACCGTGTAGCTATCGAGCTCTGCACGTACAGAAACAGACCTCGAGACATACAGAAACATAACTATGTACAGGCACAAAGGTAACTGGGTACACGGATGGGTGGCACAAGATAGAGAGGGAACGCGGCCGGCCCATTTCCCCCCGCTCCCCCTCGGTCGCCCGGTCCTGCACAGAGCGGCCCTTCTGGAAACGCAGAGCAGACGCAGATGTGGGAAGCAAAGGGAATGCTGAGTCACTTGCAGCGTGCCCTCAGCCCCGCCACAGCCTCAGCACACCCGCAGCCCCCCAGGCCCTTCAGACCCTCCAAGCCCATCGGCCCCCCAGTGCTGCCATCGCCCTCAGTGTCCGGGGTGCCCTGAGCCCCGCCGGCCCTCTCAGCCCGTGCCTTTTCCCTGTCCTCTCAGCCCCCACCATCGCCCTCAGCTCCCGCAGAGCTCCGCTGCTTCCCCTCAGCCCCCACCGCCTCACCGTCCTCTCAGTGCCGTAGGCACCAGCAGCAGCTCAGCAGCGCGGGGCCTTGGGCGGCGCTGTCCCTGCGGCAGCCCCGCTGCCCTCCGCCTTCCCGGCCCTCCAGCGGCTCCCCGGTGCCTTGAGCCCCGCGGCCCCTGAGGGGGACGGTGCCCGGTGCCACCGGCGGTTCCCGCCGCTCCCGTCAGCTGCGGCCAGCCGGGACCTGGGGCTGAAAGCGCTGCTCGGCCCGGCCCCGCTGCCAGCACGGACCCCAGCATGGAATAGTGCAATTTACTGTAATGCAGCACTGCCAAAAAATGATCCCAAAAGGATAAGTTAAGCACTAGACCTAATCATTACTACAAAAGGTTGCCTCTAGTGATTAAGAGAGATACATCTCCAGATACCCTAATCCTTTCCCCTTCATCCAGATCCACACGTCGGCTGGGGGAAGCTGTCCCAGCAAAGCCCTGCAGAGCCACGGCCGGCAACGGGCACATCCTGCGGTGCCTCCACCTTTGCCGGCCACGAGGCTTCCGAGGGCGCTGTGAGAGTAGCCCGGCTTGGACAGTGCTGCAGGAGCATCTGACAGAACTTCTAGTGCAGGGACACCTGATTTCATTCTCCTCTTGGTTTTCTCCCCAAGCCTGCCCAGGCCTCAAGGAGGAAGCAAAGGAGTTGTCTTGGATCCTACACCCCCAGACAGGCCCAGGTGTGGCCTTGTCCGGATTCTGAATGCCAAAGGGAAATACCTGTTTCCCCAAGGAGCGGATACGTAGATCCTATTGCTAATAGTACTTGATTAATGTGTGGATACATAGATCCAACTGCTGCTTGTGTCCTTACAAAGTTGATGCCAAGGCAACAAGATACTGTGTGAGCTCTGCAAAAAGCTGTAGCTATGCAGAAAGAAGTAGTTAGTCTGTGACAGGGTATGTGCATGAAGCACTTGTAGAAATCAGCACATTTAGCAGAACAGGCTAACTGCAAAAGCTAACCACCGCCTATTTGAGCAGCCAATCTTAGAGAGCATGCACAGGGAACAGGGGTGAGAAGTTCAAGCCCGAGGAAGACTTATGAGCCTTCATCAGAAACGACCACCAGGAGGCTGATGACCACCTCATGCAGAAACCACGCATGTGCTGCAAGGGCTTGCATAACCATGTGATTAGAAAATGTGTTGCAATGTGAAGGATAGGAAAGTAGAATGTGCACATTAAGGAAAAAAGTATAAAAGCTACTGCTGTGTGAACTAGTGAGGACGAGTGAGTTTGTGGTGGAGTTATCCCCCTCACTCCCGCCGTTGAATAAACAAATACCTGCTCTGTAGGCCTTATACTATGGAGTACTGTTTTCTGGCCTAGTTTTTGGGCATCAAAGTGCACCAGTAGGGTTGAGTTGTTGAGCACGTGCACAGTTCCCTGCAATGCCTCCTGTTCCTGGTAGCTGTACATCCCATTGTCTCCTCTGCAGAAGACACAGCCCATGAAAACAAGGCCAAGTTCTTACCTACTTTTCTTTTCCCACAAGACTTGTTTGTCCCAATGTTTCCTGAGAGGACTGCATTTTCCTCTCCTCAGCTTTCTTATTTCTCATTCCACAAAGTAAGAGAGCTGAAGGAGTTGCAGGCATGTGAGTGCCTCATCTCTCTTTCCCTCTAAAGGCTCTGCCTCCCGGAGCCCTGGTGACCTGCCAGTGCTTTGGCACGGGAGTCATTCATTCCCTAAACACGAGGGCAGTGACTTCAGCTGCAAAGCCTCTCTTTGGAACGGCATTGCTGTTACCCTGCAGGCTCCATGGGCACGGGGTTTGTGTGAGCAGGGCGATCACAGCCTGTGTCCTGGAAACAGATCCAGCCAAATGAGCAGATCCTGCTGTCTCCTGGTACTGCCGATCCCAGCAGCAAGTCCCCTGCGAGTTCCTTCAGGGAACTTCACTCAAAGGGCTTCCATCACTTCAGCACTTGTGAGAACTTGTTGCTTCCCAGTTCTCCTGCATCCTTCTGGATTTTGGAGCATGTCAGCACTTGGGTCAATGGCCCTTCCCTCCTCCCTGCCCTGCAGCAGTTACAGTCACTGTTCCCTCGCCCTTGCTCCAGACCCTTTGCCAAAGTGCTGCCAAAGGCAGCGCAGCTGGCTCGGGATCCCTGGTTGCTGCTGCTCTCCAGGATGAGCTTCAGAGGGGCACTGGGAGCGCTCCCTAAAGAGCTCCCGGTGGGACGGGGGTGGATTTCTCCTCCCCGGGTGGCTCCTGGCTGCAGTTCTACGCTCAGGGGAGTCCCGTTTTCTCAGCAGGCCTCTGCAGCGAGCCTGTAGCCAACGTGTGGCTCTGCTGCCATCCCAAATGTGCCGTTCCCTTGCCCAGCCTGGCTGCAGCTGGGGGATCTGCTGGGCACGGCTGGGGATTTTCATGGCCAAAATCCTCCAGCATCATCCCATTTACATCTGCCCAGTCCTTTGGAGAGCACAAATCACAGAACACTCATCTCAGCTGACAAATGTCATTTATCGCCGGTTGCTGCAGCCGCACCGCTGATCTACAAACACACGAGAATCAATTTCAGTTGAAAAATGTAATTTATTACAAATTGCTACACCCACGCTGACAATAGATAACTGTACAGATCTCAGTTAAGATACAAAACTGTCATTTATTTGATTATTACAACAATGCTACGTAAAAATATACAAACATCAACTTCCAGGAACAAAAATTAATTTATTGCCAACCTCTACAACAACTCACTATACACAAAGATCAACTGAAGTTTAACAATTTATTCCATGTTACTGTAACTGTACAGCCCGTATAGAAACACAAAAATATCAACATCTCTCTCTAAATAGCCCTATAGCAAGAACTGAATAAATAGAATTACACATCTATACAACTCCATCTATATTTAAACAGAAACAAATACATATATAACCACCACAACACACAGATATAAATATATTTATATATTATTATATATTATCTATATATTTACATATATTTATATATATTTATATAATATATAAATATAAATACTCATATTACCTACAATACATACATAAATAGATAGATAAAACAACTGCATCTATACAAATATACAGCTAAACATCCCAACACGTGTAAATATAATTACAGAAATAGATCAATATGCATATAAAAATAGAAAACCAGACATATATACCGATACAAATACCAATGCACCTATTTAAAGAGCCAAATACCTACAACAACATCACTAGAAATAGATACCTAGATAACTGTATAAACAGGAAATAGAACTGGACAGAGATATAACAACATACATATATACTTAGATACATATATACACATACATGTAACGAGAAACATGTATGTATATATCTACACATTCATATATACATACTATATCCATTCATGTAACAACATACACATAGAAATATACCTATGCAAATAGCACATACGTAAATATCAATATAATTATCACGCTCTACATGCAAGTCCATTCATCTATAAGCAGAACTATAAGCAGAGGGATTCCAGCCGCCCCATCTTCAAAGCCTCTCCCTCTGTCGCTTCCTCCCGCGCAGAGCAGCTCTCCTGGACAGGGACAGCAGATGGGACACCTGGCAAGCAAAGGGAACACTGAGTCAGGATCGGGACGTTTCCCTTGGCGGCACCTGCACTTCCATCAGGGAAGAGAAATCTCAGAGCCTCCCCAGGAGGCTTAGAAAGAAAAAGCAGGCCCAGCGGGCCAGGCTGTGGCGAGCGCAGCCCCGGCGGGACCGTCCCGCAGCCCCCGGCAGCGCGGCACAGCCGGCACCGCTGCCGGGCCCTGCCGGCACAGCTGCCTTGCCCAAGGACAGCCCCTGTGCCGCCCGGGGCAGCCGCGCTGAGCGGCCCCAGCACGGGCAGGGCCCGCTCCTGCCCAGCCGGCCAGTGCCCGCGGCCAAAGCCCACGCCAGCCTCACGCCCACCCTGCCTCAGCGGCCCTGGGGCCTCACCCAGGGTCTCGGGCGGCAGCAGCAGGTCCCCGTTCGCTGCTCTTGCTGGCGGCCTTCAGCTTCTCCCTGCTGGCTCCTGTCACTCTCCGGCTCTTCTCAAGGACTTCAGGGCAGCTGGGGCAAAAGCGGAGGCTCTGGAATTGGTTCCAAGGGCTGGCAGAGCCGCAGGCCCGGACCCCACTGTGCTCCCTGCTGGCCCCCTCCATCCCCTCAGCCCAGCCATGCCCTCAGCAAACCCCCAGTCCTGCCAGTTCCTGCAGACTCTCAAAGTCCTCTCACCCCCCTCACTCCCTTCAGACCCATCGAGTCCCCTTAGACCTGCCACCCCCCTCAGCCTGTGCCTCTTCCCTTGCGGAACTTCTACCCCTCAGTCCCACCATTCATTCCCCACTTTTCCCAGTTCCCTCAGCCCCACTGTTCCCCTCAGCTCCCTCTAGAGCCCTCAGTTCCTGCCACTCTGCTCAGTCCTCCCAGTTCCCTCAGTCCTAACACCCCCCTTAGCCTGTGGGGACACTTCCCTGTCCCCTCAGTCCCCACCATCCCCAGCAGCTCCTCCACACCTCTCTGCTCCACCATTCCCTTCAGCTCTCCCAGTCTCTTCAATCCCCACCATTCCCCTCTGCTTCCCCACCATCCCCACAGCCCCACCAGCACCTCAAAGTCACCGTCCCTTCAGTGTCACCTCTCCCCAGCCCCCTCTGTCTCACCGTCCTCCAGCAGCTCCTCAGGGCACAGGGCCTGCGGCCACCGGCAGCTCCCATCGCTCCAGGGACACCGGGGCTGCAGCTGCTGCTCCGCCCGGCCCGGCCGCCAGCTCGGAGCCAGCACAGGAAGAGGGGACAGAGGGGGCACAGGGGCAAAAGCAAGAGGTGAGAGACGAAGCAGAGTAGAGAAAGAGCTTAAAAAGCAGCCTGTATTTATTCAAATATCTATCAATCTATCTAAAGCTCCATATACCTATAGCTATATAAATATAACTGTGCCCATTTATAACTATACATATATAAATGTAACTTCACATCTTTAAATGCAACTACATATATAAAAAATAACTTTATACATCTACAACTACAAATATATATTTAACTACTCAGATCTGTAACTACAACTATCTAGACATTTAAGTTCAACTACATAAATCAGGGGATTGCACCTGCCTAATGATCACAGGCTCTCCCTCTGTCTCTTCCTCCCATGCAGGACAGCCCTCTTGGAGAGGTCGATCAGATGGAATCTGGGAAGCAAAGGCAACACTGAGTCAATACCGGCCCTCATGCGCATTTCCCTTGGGCAGCAATTGTCCTTCTATCAGGGACTGTAAAAGATGGCCTGAAAGGGCCATCACTTGGGAATTCACTTGGAAATTTGAAGGTTGCTCTTTAAAGAACAGGGATCCTTTCAAGTTTTCAAAACCTCCAAAGGTTTGAAGTGTCCCAATAGAGTCTCAGCACCCACAGTGCAAATGGCACCCACGAGAGCCTGAAGCACAGACAGTCCCAGCTCCCACACAGAAGCCCAGCCTTGCTCTTTCTCTGTGCTGACAGAGACACCTCAGTCCTCACTGGAATGGCTGAAGCTGAAGGGTGCTGTGAGCTATGAACCATTACCTGGGACCTACAAACTGCCCTCTGCAGTGAGCAACAGCGGCTCCAACTCGACCATCAGCTCTGGCAGAAAGAGCTGGGAGGGAAAGAGCTCCCCACGAGGCCTGCAGGCTGCACCAGCTTGGCTAAGGAATGGATCCAAAGTGCTCCCTCTGTCCTCTTAGGTCCTGCTGATCTGGGCTCATTCAGGCTTTTCCTTTTGTGACTGGATTTGTGATTTTTCAATGGGTTGGCCTCTGATGTTCAGCTCCTTGCTTTTCTTGTGTCTCAGGACAGATACCAGCAGACTGGTACTACCTTCAGTCGGTGATTTGAGACCAAATGTTTGGACTTTTAGCCTGATGTTTTGCCCTTTTATTTCCCCTGTTCCTTCAAGAGTCCTTCGGCCCGGCCTCCACCCTGCAGCAAATTCATCCAAGGACTTCACAAAATTGGGACAGCCAGGTTGGTGACACAGCTCCCACAGGTTGGGTTTATTCACTGCTCTCTGGCCACAGCACAGCACTCGGTGTCAGTGCCTCTGGAGAAGCGTGGAGGGCAGGGCTCGGGGAGGCTGTGCCAGGGCAGGATTTGACCTAAAGGCACCAGGAAGCACCAGCCCTGCAGACAGAACTCAACTCTTCTCATCTCCCTTCCTGCCAGAGGCAGGCTCAGAGCAGCCACCTCAGAGCTCTCTAAAGCAGTGTGGGCTCTCTCCTTACCAGGCTCCTCGGGCTCTGGGGAACTGTTCCTGCAGCTCTCGGTGCCAGGCAAAGCTCCCTCTGCTGCAGCCCTGTTCCCAGCCTCCCCTCCTGAAGACTCGGCAGCAACATTAGCATTCCCCTTGAAGGAAAACCAGAAAGAAAGAAACCCAAAGATCACTCCGTATTTTCTTGGAATCCCATCAGGGATACAACAAATCTTCTTCTCCACTCCCAACAGGAGGGGAACGCTGCCCAAACCATTCATGTGACAATCGTTTGAAACTCAGGATTCGTGTGACCAAGGTGCAACTGAAGCTCTTACAAAATGACCTTGGAGGCAAACGGTGAACTCGGAAAACCAGGAGACACCAAGGGAGGGGACGTGCCCTCACACTCTGAGCCTGGCTTCTCCCACCAGCTGTAAGAAATCAGCCAGCAGAAAGCCTGGGGCCCTCCTGCTTCCCAACACGGCCATCGACAGGGGCAGAGCTCGCTGCCAGCACTGCCCAGGGCTGGGTGCTGCAAACCTGCACGCAAAGCACACATTTCTGCCTGGCTCTCTCACCACCCCCCACCCAGCCGCTCAGACCATCAACCACAAGGCGGTGCTTTTTGGAGCCCTCTGCTGCTGCCCCGTATGGATGATCCGGGCAAACGTTTATGGACCTAGGGTATTTCCAGCATCAAATTTTCCAGTGCCAAAAGTCTGTAAATCTGGAGGGTACCAAAGAAACCAACCCAAAAGACGTGAAAAGCCAGACAACCAAGTTGTGTTTCCTAATTCCACTGAGGAAGGAAATGCCCAAGATTAAGCACCTGCAAGTTACCTTTAGACAGAAGGATATTCTCACTATGACCACTTCCAGAATATTCATCTCCTCTGCAACAGCCTGTCCACCAGAATCCTAAAGATTCTAAAGATGGTTCAGAGCTTGCAATATTTCCTTTTATTAGGGAATAAAATGCCTTTAAAAACTGCTGTGTGGGGGTTTACAGAAGACATCACACTTGAGAACAACATATTGGTAAATCCAAAAAGCCCCACTCCCCACCTTGAGTCTGCCCTTCCTCAACCATAAACGTACTGCAGGCAGTGGGGCTGCACACGAATAGAAAGAGAGACATTCTCTGGCCAACATGTAGAACAGCCTGCAAAAAGGCCTGTGCCAACACAGACACTCCAGGCAAGTCTGGGAAGAGGCAAGAGTTAAGAGAAATGGGATTCCTGATCCCAAGACTGCATCTGTCAAACAGAAGGAGCAGAAAGCTGCAGCTCCAGCCCATCCCCAAGCACGGCTCTGGCAGCGCCTGCACGCTCGGCACGGCTCACACAGCAGCAGCAGCAGCAGCTGCAGCCCAGCCCTTGCTTTGCCTTGGCCTTCCCACCCAAAACAGGCAGAGCCCACGTCTGCTGCTCTAACAGAGGCACCTCTCGCATGCCCCTCCCTGCAGGGGACACTTTGCCTTCAGTGGCAATTCTCCCCACACTCTTCTCTTCTGTCCCACCAAACAAAGCCTCTTAGAACCTACAGAGCATCACCACAAATGCCCCTGCACCAGGGATTCTTCCCAGCAAAAGGAGCACCCAAACGTGGCCACCACAGGATCACACCTCTCATCCTCACTAAGGGGGGAGACTTTGTCATCCCTCTTCTTTTAGAAATCTTGCTTGACCAACAAGAATTCAATCACTAAATAATCATGAAATCAACTAAAGAAGCCTTTGCAGCAATGTTCAAAAGCTCTCAGCCCAGCCCCTTCATTCCCATCCAGTGGGGTTACCTGAGCAAAGGGAGACCTTTCAGCCACGGATCTCCTGATCTCCCGAATCATTGCCTCGACCTGAAGGCCCAGATCCGCTGAAGGCAATTCCTCTTGCCCAGGTGCATTCCGTGTCTTGCTGGAGGTCGTCGATGCTGCACAAGCAGCACTGCCAGGTGGAGCACTGGAGGCTGAACTGTCCGGTGTGGCTGCAGGAATCCAAACACATTGGTCAGGCTCCAGAATGTGGCTTTGGGACACAGAGCTCGATTGCTGCCTTGCAGCAAACATCACAGGAAGCACACAGGAAAACCAGACAGAGATTCTTCCGGCTTTCCAGATCCCCCTTCCTAGCAGGTTTGACAATTTCTGTCTGGGAATGACAGAGCGTTGTGGGGAAATACTTCAAACGGTCACTTTTCACGACCTTTTGGAACACTTTTCCTACCTGATGGCTTGCAGGCTGGGGACTGCTGCTCCGTTTGGAGCTGCTCGAAGCTGCACGGCGGGATCCTGAGCAGCTCCCGCCCGGCCGGAGGCGGCCGCTCCATGTGGGGCTGCTGGAAAGCCCAGGGCGGCAGCCCGGCCGGCGGCGGCTGCAGCCCGTACAGCTTCTGGAGGCGGCTCAGCCCCTCCCGCCTGACCGGCAGCAGCGGCTCCCCGTAGAGCCCGAGGAGCTCGCAGGGCGGGATCCTGGGCACCTCCCGCTCGGCAGGCAGCGGCCGCTCCCCGTACAGCTCCTGGAAGCGGCTGGGCCCGTCCCGCCGGGCCGGCTGCGGCCGGTCCCTGTGGAGGAGGTGGAAGCCACAGGGCGGGCGCCGGGCCAGGAGCGGCCGCTCTCTGGGGGGCTGCTGGAAGCGGCTCGGCCGCCGGCTGCGCAGCTCCCGCCCGTCCGGCAGCGTCCGCTCCCTGTGCAGGAGCAAGAAGCCGCTGGGCGGCCGCCCCGCCGGCAGCGGCGGCCGCTCCCGAGGCAGCGCCTGGAACCGCCCGCGCCCCTCCGGCCCCGCCGGCCGCGGCCGCTGCCGGGGGCGCTGCTGGGAGCCGCAGGGCGAGCGCCTGCGCCGCTCCGGCCCGGGCGCCAGGCGGTGCTTGCTGGCCCTGCTCCGGCGCCTGATGCGCAGCAGGAGGTGGGGGCGGTCGCGGCGAAACCAGGGGTTCCCATAGTGGACGATGGCCCCGGCACCGCCCGGCACAGCCGCGCCAGCCCGGCCCGGCACCTTGTAGAAGCCGTAGCGGTTCAGCTGGCGCACGATGCTGCGGAACTGCGTGGCTCTGAAGGTGCGCGGGGCCGGCCCCTGGACGCCGGCCGAGCTGAGCAGCTCCTGCTCAAAGCGTGCGCGGTCGATGAGCAGCCCCCGGCCCTGGCTGTCCCAGCGCACGGAGCGGACGCGGGGGCTGTTCGCCAGGCGCCACAGCTTGGCGGGGAAGGTGCGGGCGTCGAGCCCGGCGGGCAGCGGCAGCTCGGCCATCGCGCCTGTCGCCCACTGGCGCCGCAACGGCCGCAGCGCAACGGCCGCAGCTGCAGCGGCGGCGCGCGGCCTGAGGGGGGCGCTGCGCTGGGCCCCGCGCGGGAACGAGCGGCACAAAGCCGGGGCTGCGGGCACAGCGCGGGCGGGGCGGCTCCCGTGGCGCTGCCCGGGCACGGCACGGACCGGCACGGACCGACAGGGCACGGCACGGCACGGCACGGACCGGCACGGACCGACACGGCACGGACCGGCACGGCACGGACCGGCACGGCACGGACCGACACGGCACGGCACGGCACGGACCGACACGGCACGGCACGGACCGGCACGGCACGGCACGGACCGACACGGCACGGACCGGCACGGACCGACAGGGCACGGCACGGCACGGACCGGCACGGCACGGACCGGCACGGACCGACACGGCACGGACCGGCACGGACCGACAGGGCACGGCACGGCACGGCACGGACCGGCACGGACCGACACGGCACGGACCGGCACGGCACGGACCGACACGGCACGGACCGGCACGGACCGACACGGCACGGCACGGCACGGCACGGCACGGCACGGACCGGCACGGCACGGCACGGCACGGACCGGCACGGCACGGCACGGACCGACACGGCACGGACCGGCACGGACCGACAGGGCACGGCACGGCACGGCACGGACCGGCACGGACCGGCACGGACCGACACGGCACGGACCGGCACGGCACGGACCGACACGGCACGGACCGGCACGGACCGACAGGGCACGGCACGGCACGGCACGGACCGGCACGGACCGACAGGGCACGGACCGGCACGGCACGGACCGGCACGGCACGGACCGACACGGCACGGCACGGCACGGACCGACACGGCACGGCACGGACCGGCACGGCACGGCACGGACCGACACGGCACGGACCGGCACGGACCGACAGGGCACGGCACGGCACGGCACGGACCGGCACGGACCGACACGGCACGGACCGACACGGCACGGACCGACACGGCACGGACCGACACGGCACCGCAACGGCACGGACCGGCACGGCACGGACCGGCACGGACCGGCACGGACCGACACGGCACGGACCGACACGGCACGGCACGGCACGGCACGGACCGGCACGGCACGGCACGACACGGACCGGCACGGCACGGCACGGCACGGCACGGCACGGCACGGCACGGACCGACACGGCACGGACCGACACGGCACGGCACGGACCGACACGGCACGGCACGGCACGGACCGGCACGGCACGGACCAACATGGCACGGCACGGACCGGACCAACACGGCACGGCACGGCATGGCACGGACCGACACGGCACGGACCGGCACGGCACGGCACGGACCGGCACGGACCGACACGGCACGGCACGGACCGACACGGCATGGCACAGACCAACACGGCACGGACCAACACGGCATGGCACGGGAAGCCCCTGGCGAGGGCTCTGGGAGCAGCGGCGGGCATGCCGTGCCTGGGCCAGCATCGGTGCCAGAGGGAAAGGACATGTCTCTGTGTTGGCTGGGGAAAGGATGAAAAGGGGAGGTTAGAATACATTCTTTTTGCCTCCTTTTCAGCAGACCAGCTGTTTTGTTCTCGCCATCTCTGCCTGTTGTTGGCAGATTTGGCACATTTCTTGTGATTTGGGGTCAGCAGCAGCAGCAGGAAGGGGCAGCAATTTTGTCAGCATTGTCATCAAAGCTGAAGTGCTGTGCCATGGATGGATGGTGCTTTCCCCAAGGGATTAATGGCCTGCAGCTGTAGCGAACTCATGCCGGTGTCTTCCCAAAGGGCATTGCATTTTCTTTCCTCAGGAATCACTTTTTCTGTTCCTTTTTTTTCCCCTGTCTGGGGAGAGTTCCAATGCAAACCCCTTCTGCAGCCAGCTCTTGTCAATGCAGACACAAAGGAGATCTTGCAATGGACAGAGCCTCCCTAGAGCTGGTGTGGAGAGGTGAAGGGGGAAGCTTTGTCCTTTAGTCTTGAAGTCTTGTTGGGGAGCTGCTTGTGCTCTGGGGGACGGACACAAATGATGTGTATCCAAGGCTTGCAGGTTCATTCATGAGCTTCCTGACACACCACAGAGACTGCGTGTTGGGGCAGAACTTTTTGTCTGGGAACTTTTTGAAATGTTGCTTCAATTCTTCTTCTGTTTTTTTCTTTCTGCAGAACTATTGCCATAATCTTTTGCTTCCAGAGAATCTTTTCCTTCTTTTTGGGGCACTTGCCTCTGCTGGGCTCCCAAATCAGGCCATTTCCCTGGGTTGGGTTCCTTCCCAAACTGAGGAGTAGCCCATGGCCTCCGTCCTCCAAGTGGAACTTAAGGAAGCACAGGGTTTGCTGTTGTGGGAGAGGAGCTCCTCTTTCCTGCCTGCTTTCCCTTTGGGACAGGCTGGGGTGCGTTCAGTTGATAAAGGGAGGTTTAAACTCTGAAGGAGCTGCGTTTCAGACCGCTCCATCCTCGAGCTCTGCTGCGGGTGTCCTTGGACAAAGGCCTCTTGGTGCGTGAGCTCCCAGGGGGCAGGTTAAGGAAGGAGGTTGGTATTTCAGGACTGGCGCTGCTGAAAGCAGTTGGTTTGCGGAGGAGCCCGGAGCTGGGAGTGGATCCTTTTCTCACCTGCGGGCAGAAAAGGAAGTTGAAAAGTGGAAATTTTTGTTGGGGTCCCTCCCCTGCCATGGAGCCCTGGGAGAGGGGCGCTGAGGGCACAGACACGGGGCTTCCCTGTCCCTGCTCAGCCTCGTTCCCATTGGTTGGTTTGTGTTCCCTGCGCGGGCAGAAGGACCCTTGGTCCCGTGACTGGAACAGTTCCTGGGCAGAGCTCCGGCCATGCGGCTGGAGAAATAAACATCTCTGAAACAGCTATCAAGAATCTGTCTGTCCATATATATTTCCTTTCCACGGGACTCCTGGTTTGATATATGCGTGTTGCAGTATCCCCACTGCAACAAATTTTGTTTGAGGTGGTGGCGATCAGGAGTGTTCTCTAAGAGATGGGCTTGCAGAGAGGCAGGGGGGGAGGTTTCAGGCAGGAGCAGCAGCCCTGGTAACAGCAGCAGCTCCAGGAAACCCAAGGAGGGAGGTGTGAGAAGGATTGTCTCTTTTTGTGCAGATCAGCGCTTTTCTCCTCCTTCAAATTTAGCACTCTCAAGTCTTGTGCTAAACTGGATGGGCAATTGTTTTGCCGGTGGGCAGGGTCAGAGACAAAACCACAGGCAATAACTGAAGCAACAGTGTAATCTCCTATCATCCAAAACTGAAAAAAAATCAGAAAAGGATAACCCTAATCCTTTTCCCTTCATCCAGATCCACACATCGGCTGGGGGAAGCTGTCCCAGCAAAGCCCTGCAGAGCCACGACCGGCAACGGGCACATCCTGCGGTGCCTCCACCTTTGCCGGCCACGAGGCTTCCGAGGGCGCTGTGAGAGTAGCCCGGCTTGGACAGTGCTGCAGGAGCATCTGACAGAACTTCTAGTGCAGGGACACCTGATTTCATTCTCCTCTTGGTTTTCTCCCCAAGCCCAGCCAGGGCTCAAGGAGGAACCGAGGCCAGATGTGGCCTTGTCCGGTTTCTTGATGCCGAAAGGTAAAGACACATTCCACCAATGAAGGGATGCACAGATCCCATTGATGGTAATGCCTGCTAAGGAGCAGACCCATAGAACATTTGGTCAGAAGGGCCATCTAGAGGCAACTTTGGCTCAGGGCCTGTTGTTGAGGCCTCAGTCCTTCAGTGTTTTGTGGTGCAAACGAATGCCCTGGAGGGCTGGAAAGGACCAAGTCCCTCTTTAGCACGTTGCAGACAGGGAACGGGATTAGCCCTGCCAGGCCGGGCCGGGGCCAAGAGCAGAAGGCCGGCACGCTGCCTTTGCCCACAGGCAGCCGTGCAGAGCAAGGAGGCCGCTCCTGCCCGGGGGCTGAGGTGCCCGAAGCTGCCTCCCTGCTGCGCAGCTCTGCGGGGCCCGTGCTGCGCAGCGTCCTGGGCAGCCAGGGCAGCCCGGCTGCCTTGGAGCGCGAGGAGCGTCCCAGAGAAGCTGCGGCCCTTTGCTTTGGAACTATTTCTCCCAGTCCTGTCATTCATCCAGAGTGTCTGACGTGTTTTCCTTTCTTCTCACAAATCCTAGACAGCTTTTTGAGAGAAGTGACTGATGTAGCTTCTGCTGCTGCTGGTGCTTTAGTCTGCAGGTCAGGGCAGGTGATTTTAACCAAGGATGGAGTCCAAAGGTAACGTTCCAGTTTCTCCAAGTCAATAAAACCATTTACAAGGGGGGTACTGATGCTGAGCAGCTTTCTTAGTTTTTGGAAAGTTGCAATCTTAAAAAACCCACCAGGTTTTGCTACTTGAGGATACCAGCAGGAAAGAAAGCACGTGTGATAATGTAAGTGATTTGAGAGCTCTGTGTTGTGCCTTGCCACGTCAGCGTTCGTGACAAGCTGGACACCCCACTCGTAGGTCTGTCGAGTTGAATTCCCCCTAATTGTGTGCAAACAGCAGCCCAGAGATGCCGAGAAGAGCAAGGACGGTGGGTGGGTGTGCACGGACACAGCCGTGGGCTGATTGCTGTGTGGGCAGAAGGCTTTGGACAGCAGTACATCTTCACTCTCCCAAGTTGGAAGAGTATTTCAAACCTACATGAAGTGACAATTCTTCTCATCTATGTAATTTATCCTGTATAGAACAATAATATAGGATATATTTAAATAGATCTAGTATAATAAATAGAGTATATCAAAGATATACTTGATCTTTTCTTAAGCCATTGCCTGTGGGGCTTATAGACCATCTCCTAGCAGTACAATATTTTTGCCTTCTGGTCCTACTTATTATGGCATCAACTCCCCTGGGAGTTCCTTCAGGGAACTTCACTCAAAGGGCTTCCATCACTTCAGCACTTGTGAGAACTTGTTGCTTCCCAGTTCTCCTGCATCCTTCTGGATTTTGGAGCATGTCAGCACTTGGGTCAATGGCCCTTCCCTCATCCCTGCCCTGCAGCAGTTACAGTCACTGTGCCCTCGCCCTTGCTCCAGACCCTTTGCCAAAGTGCTGCCAAAGGCAGCGCAGCTGGCTCGGGATCCCTGGTTGCTGCTGCTCTCCAGGATGAGCTTCAGAGGGGCACCGGGAGCGCTCCCTAAAGAGCTCCCGGTGGGACGGGGGTGGATTTCTCCTCCCCGGGTGGCTCCTGGCTGCAGTTCTACGCTCAGGGGAGTCCCGTTTTCTCAGCAGGCCTCTGCAGCGAGCCTGTAGCCAACGTGTGGCTCTGCTGCCATCCCAAATGTGCCGTTCCCTTGCCCAGCCTGGCTGCAGCTGGGGGGGATCTGCTGGGCACAGCTGGAGACTTTATGGCCAAAATCCTCCAGCATCATCCCATTTACATCTGCCCAGTCCTTTGGAGAGCACAATCTACCCTTCTTTCAGTTGAAACACTGAATTTATTGCAGATTGTTACACTTGCACTGCTAATGTACAAATACACAAAAAGCAACTTCAGTTTAAAAATGACATTTATTTTAAATTGATACAGCTGTGCTGCCAATATATCAACATACAAGTATCAGTTGAAGTTTAGAAAACTAATTTATTGTTACAGTCATGCTATGTAAATATATACAGAGATCAACTTCAATGAAAAACGTTAATTTCTTGCAACCCTCTACAACCACTCACTATACACAAATATGAGGTTTAACAATGTAATTTATTACATATTGCTATAACTGTACAGCCCATATACGAATACAGAACTATTGATATCCCTCCCTAAAGAATCCCAGATCCAGAATAAATAAAATTATAGAACTATACAACTCCATATATATATATAAATATGAGTAAATACAGATATAACCATAACAATATACAGATTTAATTATGTATTACATATATCATGACATCTAACATGAAAAATACATTCCATACATAACAAACCTATCGATAAACATAGAACTATCAATGGACCAATAAAAAATCCATACAGGCCCAGCAACAGAACTATACAGCTGCACAACTGAACAAGTATGAAAATATGACTACAGATGTAATATAACAACATACATACATATACACCTATACAAATATCAGTTTACATATGTAAATATCCATATACTTCTAGCTCTCCCAGTCCAACTGTAAACATCTAGAACTAGAACTAGATCGGGAGGGATTGCAGGCGCCGATGTTCCCAGGCTCTCTCTCCCTCTTCCTCCCGCGCAGCGCAGCTCTCCTGGACGGGGACAGCAGATGGGACACCTGGCAAGCAAAGGGAACACTGAGTCAGGATCGGGACGTTTCCCTTGGCGGCACCTGCACTTCCATCAGGGAAGAGAAATCTCAGAGCCTCCCCAGGAGGCTTAGAAAGAAAAAGCAGGCCCAGCGGGCCAGGCTGTGGCGAGCGCAGCCCCGGCGGGACCGTCCCGCAGCCCCCGGCAGCGCGGCACAGCCGGCACCGCTGCCGGGCCCTGCCGGCACAGCTGCCTTGCCCAAGGACAGCCCCTGTGCCGCCCGGGGCAGCCGCGCTGAGCGGCCCCAGCACGGGCAGGGCCCGCTCCTGCCCAGCCGGCCAGTGCCCGCGGCCAAAGCCCACGCCAGCCTCACGCCCACCCTGCCTCAGCGGCCCTGGGGCCTCACCCAGGGTCTCGGGCGGCAGCAGCAGGTCCATATTCGCTGCTCTTGCTGGCGGCCTTCAGCTTCTCCCTGCTGGCTCCCGTCACTCTCCGGCTCTTCTCAAGGACTTCAGGGCAGCTGTGGCAAAAGCGGAGGCTCTGGAATTGGTTCCAAGGGCTGGCAGAGCCGCAGGCCCGGACCCCACTGTGCTCCCTGCTGGCTCCCTCCATCCCCTCAGCAAACCCCCAGTCCTGCCAGTTCTTCAAAGTTTTCTCACCCCCCCTCACTCCCTTCAGATCCATCGAGTCCCCTTAGACCTGCCACCCCCCTCAGCCTGTGCCTCTTCCCTCGCGGGACTTCTACCCCTCAGTCCAACCATTCATTCCCCAATTTTCCCGGTTCCCTCAGCCCCACTGTTCCCCTCAGCTCCCTCTAGAGCCCTCGGTTCCTGCCACCCTGCTCAGTCCTCCCAGTTCCCTCAGTCCTAACACCCCCCTTAGCCTGTGGGGACACTTCCCTGTCCCCTCAGTCCCCACCATCCCCAGCAGCTCCTCCACACCTCTCTGCTCCACCATTCCCTTCAGCTCTCCCAGTCTCTTCAATCCCCACCATTCCCCTCTGCTTCCCCACCATCCCCACAGCCCCACCAGCACCTCAAAGTCACCGTCCCTTCAGTGTCACCTCTCCCCAGCCCCCTCTGTCTCACCGTCCTCCAGCAGCTCCTCAGGGCACAGGGCCTGCGGCCACCGGCAGCTCCCATCGCTCCAGGGACACCGGGGCTGCAGCTGCTGCTCCGCCCGGCCCGGCCGCCAGCTCGGAGCCAGCACAGGAAGAGGGGACAGAGGGGGCACAGGGGCAAAAGCAAGAGGTGAGAGACGAAGCAGAGTAGAGAAAGAGCTTAAAAAGCAGCCTGTATTTATTCAAATATCTATCAATCTATCTAAAGCTCCATATACCTATAGCTATATAAATATAACTGTGCCCATTTATAACTATACATATATAAATGTAACTTCACATCTTTAAATGCAACTACATATATAAAAAATAACTTTATACATCTACAACTACAAATATATATTTAACTACTCAGATCTGTAACTACAACTATCTAGACATTTAAGTTCAACTACATAAATCAGGGGATTGCACCTGCCTAATGATCACAGGCTCTCTCTCTGTCTCTTCCTCCCATGCAGGACAGCCCTCTTGGAGAGGTCGATCAGATGGAATCTGGGAAGCAAAGGCAACACTGAGTCAATACCGGCCCTCATGCGCATTTCCCTTGGGCAGCAATTGTCCTTCTATCAGGGACTGTAAAAGATGGCCTGAAAGGGCCATCACTTGGGAATTCACTTGGAAATTTGAAGGTTGCTCTTTAAAGAACAGGGATCCTTTCAAGTTTTCAAAACCTCCAAAGGTTTGAAGTGTCCCAATAGAGTCTCAGCACCCACAGTGCAAATGGCACCCACGAGAGCCTGAAGCACAGACAGTCCCAGCTCCCACACAGAAGCCCAGCCTTGCTCTTTCTCTGTGCTGACAGAGACACCTCAGTCCTCACTGGAATGGCTGAAGCTGAAGGGTGCTGTGAGCTATGAACCATTACCTGGGACCTACAAACTGCCCTCTGCAGTGAGCAACAGCGGCTCCAACTCGACCATCAGCTCTGGCAGAAAGAGCTGGGAGGGAAAGAGCTCCCCACGAGGCCTGCAGGCTGCACCAGCTTGGCTAAGGAATGGATCCAAAGTGCTCCCTCTGTCCTCTTAGGTCCTGCTGATCTGGGCTCATTCAGGCTTTTCCTTTTGTGACTGGATTTGTGATTTTTCAATGGGTTGGCCTCTGATGTTCAGCTCCTTGCTTTTCTTGTGTCTCAGGACAGATACCAGCAGACTGGTACTACCTTCAGTCGGTGATTTGAGACCAAATGTTTGGACTTTTAGCCTGATGTTTTGCCCTTTTATTTCCCCTGTTCCTTCAAGAGTCCTTCGGCCCGGCCTCCACCCTGCAGCAAATTCATCCAAGGACTTCACAAAATTGGGACAGCCAGGTTGGTGACACAGCTCCCACAGGTTGGGTTTATTCACTGCTCTCTGGCCACAGCACAGCACTCGGTGTCAGTGCCTCTGGAGAAGCGTGGAGGGCAGGGCTCGGGGAGGCTGTGCCAGGGCAGGATTTGACCTAAAGGCACCAGGAAGCACCAGCCCTGCAGACAGAACTCAACTCTTCTCATCTCCCTTCCTGCCAGAGGCAGGCTCAGAGCAGCCGCCTCAGAGCTCTCTAAAGCAGTGTGGGCTCTCTCCTTACCAGGCTCCTCAGGCTCTGGGGAACTGTTCCTGCAGCTCTCGGTGCCAGGCAAAGCTCCCTCTGCTGCAGCCCTGTTCCCAGCCTCCCCTCCTGAAGACTCGGCAGCAACATTAGCATTCCCCTTGAAGGAAAACCAGAAAGAAAGAAACCCAAAGATCACTCCGTATTTTCTTGGAATCCCATCAGGGATACAACAAATCTTCTTCTCCACTCCCAACAGGAGGGGAACGCTGCCCAAACCATTCATGTGACAATCGTTTGAAACTCAGGATTCGTGTGACCAAGGTGCAACTGAAGCTCTTACAAAATGACCTTGGAGGCAAACGGTGAACTCGGAAAACCAGGAGACACCAAGGGAGGGGACGTGCCCTCACACTCTGAGCCTGGCTTCTCCCACCAGCTGTAAGAAATCAGCCAGCAGAAAGCCTGGGGCCCTCCTGCTTCCCAACACGGCCATCGACAGGGGCAGAGCTCGCTGCCAGCACTGCCCAGGGCTGGGTGCTGCAAACCTGCACGCAAAGCACACATTTCTGCCTGGCTCTCTCACCACCCCCCACCCAGCCGCTCAGACCATCAACCACAAGGCGGTGCTTTTTGGAGCCCTCTGCTGCTGCCCCGTATGGATGATCCGGGCAAACGTTTATGGACCTAGGGTATTTCCAGCATCAAATTTTCCAGTGCCAAAAGTCTGTAAATCTGGAGGGTACCAAAGAAACCAACCCAAAAGACGTGAAAAGCCAGACAACCAAGTTGTGTTTCCTAATTCCACTGAGGAAGGAAATGCCCAAGATTAAGCACCTGCAAGTTACCTTTAGACAGAAGGATATTCTCACTATGACCACTTCCAGAATATTCATCTCCTCTGCAACAGCCTGTCCACCAGAATCCTAAAGATTCTAAAGATGGTTCAGAGCTTGCAATATTTCCTTTTATTAGGGAATAAAATGCCTTTAAAAACTGCTGTGTGGGGGTTTACAGAAGACATCACACTTGAGAACAACATATTGGTAAATCCAAAAAGCCCCACTCCCCACCTTGAGTCTGCCCTTCCTCAACCATAAACGTACTGCAGGCAGTGGGGCTGCACACGAATAGAAAGAGAGACATTCTCTGGCCAACATGTAGAACAGCCTGCAAAAAGGCCTGTGCCAACACAGACACTCCAGGCAAGTCTGGGAAGAGGCAAGAGTTAAGAGAAATGGGATTCCTGATCCCAAGACTGCATCTGTCAAACAGAAGGAGCAGAAAGCTGCAGCTCCAGCCCATCCCCAAGCACGGCTCTGGCAGCGCCTGCACGCTCGGCACGGCTCACACAGCAGCAGCAGCAGCAGCTGCAGCCCAGCCCTTGCTTTGCCTTGGCCTTCCCACCCAAAACAGGCAGAGCCCACGTCTGCTGCTCTAACAGAGGCACCTCTCGCATGCCCCTCCCTGCAGGGGACACTTTGCCTTCAGTGGCAATTCTCCCCACACTCTTCTCTTCTGTCCCACCAAACAAAGCCTCTTAGAACCTACAGAGCATCACCACAAATGCCCCTGCACCAGGGATTCTTCCCAGCAAAAGGAGCACCCAAACGTGGCCACCACAGGATCACACCTCTCATCCTCACTAAGGGGGGAGACTTTGTCATCCCTCTTCTTTTAGAAATCTTGCTTGACCAACAAGAATTCAATCACTAAATAATCATGAAATCAACTAAAGAAGCCTTTGCAGCAATGTTCAAAAGCTCTCAGCCCAGCCCCTTCATTCCCATCCAGTGGGGTTACCTGAGCAAAGGGAGACCTTTCAGCCACGGATCTCCTGATCTCCCGAATCATTGCCTCGACCTGAAGGCCCAGATCCGCTGAAGGCAATTCCTCTTGCCCAGGTGCATTCCGTGTCTTGCTGGAGGTCGTCGATGCTGCACAAGCAGCACTGCCAGGTGGAGCACTGGAGGCTGAACTGTCCGGTGTGGCTGCAGGAATCCAAACACATTGGTCAGGCTCCAGAATGTGGCTTTGGGACACAGAGCTCGATTGCTGCCTTGCAGCAAACATCACAGGAAGCACACAGGAAAACCAGACAGAGATTCTTCCGGCTTTCCAGATCCCCCTTCCTAGCAGGTTTGACAATTTCTGTCTGGGAATGACAGAGCGTTGTGGGGAAATACTTCAAACGGTCACTTTTCACGACCTTTTGGAACACTTTTCCTACCTGATGGCTTGCAGGCTGGGGACTGCTGCTCCGTTTGGAGCTGCTCGAAGCTGCACGGCGGGATCCTGAGCAGCTCCCGCCCGGCCGGAGGCGGCCGCTCCATGTGGGGCTGCTGGAAAGCCCAGGGCGGCAGCCCGGCCGGCGGCGGCTGCAGCCCGTACAGCTTCTGGAGGCGGCTCAGCCCCTCCCGCCTGACCGGCAGCAGCGGCTCCCCGTAGAGCCCGAGGAGCTCGCAGGGCGGGATCCTGGGCACCTCCCGCTCGGCAGGCAGCGGCCGCTCCCCGTACAGCTCCTGGAAGCGGCTGGGCCCGTCCCGCCGGGCCGGCTGCGGCCGGTCCCTGTGGAGGAGGTGGAAGCCACAGGGCGGGCGCCGGGCCAGGAGCGGCCGCTCTCTGGGGGGCTGCTGGAAGCGGCTCGGCCGCCGGCTGCGCAGCTCCCGCCCGTCCGGCAGCGTCCGCTCCCTGTGCAGGAGCAAGAAGCCGCTGGGCGGCCGCCCCGCCGGCAGCGGCGGCCGCTCCCGAGGCAGCGCCTGGAACCGCCCGCGCCCCTCCGGCCCCGCCGGCCGCGGCCGCTGCCGGGGGCGCTGCTGGGAGCCGCAGGGCGAGCGCCTGCGCCGCTCCGGCCCGGGCGCCAGGCGGTGCTTGCTGGCCCTGCTCCGGCGCCTGATGCGCAGCAGGAGGTGGGGGCGGTCGCGGCGAAACCAGGGGTTCCCATAGTGGACGATGGCCCCGGCACCGCCCGGCACAGCCGCGCCAGCCCGGCCCGGCACCTTGTAGAAGCCGTAGCGGTTCAGCTGGCGCACGATGCTGCGGAACTGCGTGGCTCTGAAGGTGCGCGGGGCCGGCCCCTGGACGCCGGCCGAGCTGAGCAGCTCCTGCTCAAAGCGTGCGCGGTCGATGAGCAGCCCCCGGCCCTGGCTGTCCCAGCGCACGGAGCGGACGCGGGGGCTGTTCGCCAGGCGCCACAGCTTGGCGGGGAAGGTGCGGGCGTCGAGCCCGGCGGGCAGCGGCAGCTCGGCCATCGCGCCTGTCGCCCACTGGCGCCGCAACGGCCGCAGCGCAACGGCCGCAGCTGCAGCGGCGGCGCGCGGCCTGAGGGGGGCGCTGCGCTGGGCCCCGCGCGGGAACGAGCGGCACAAAGCCGGGGCTGCGGGCACAGCGCGGGCGGGGCGGCTCCCGTGGCGCTGCCCGGGCACGGCACGGACCGGCACGGACCGACAGGGCACGGCACGGCACGGCACGGACCGGCACGGACCGACACGGCACGGACCGGCACGGCACGGACCGGCACGGCACGGACCGACACGGCACGGCACGGCACGGACCGACACGGCACGGCACGGACCGGCACGGCACGGCACGGACCGACACGGCACGGACCGGCACGGACCGACAGGGCACGGCACGGCACGGACCGGCACGGCACGGACCGGCACGGACCGACACGGCACGGACCGGCACGGACCGACAGGGCACGGCACGGCACGGCACGGACCGGCACGGACCGACACGGCACGGACCGGCACGGCACGGACCGACACGGCACGGACCGGCACGGACCGACACGGCACGGCACGGCACGGCACGGCACGGCACGGACCGGCACGGCACGGCACGACACGGACCGGCACGGCACGGCACGGACCGACACGGCACGGACCGGCACGGACCGACAGGGCACGGCACGGCACGGCACGGACCGGCACGGACCGGCACGGACCGACACGGCACGGACCGGCACGGCACGGACCGACACGGCACGGACCGGCACGGACCGACAGGGCACGGCACGGCACGGCACGGACCGGCACGGACCGACAGGGCACGGACCGGCACGGCACGGACCGGCACGGCACGGACCGACACGGCACGGCACGGCACGGACCGACACGGCACGGCACGGACCGGCACGGCACGGCACGGACCGACACGGCACGGACCGGCACGGACCGACAGGGCACGGCACGGCACGGCACGGACCGGCACGGACCGACACGGCACGGACCGACACGGCACGGACCGACACGGCACGGACCGACACGGCACCGCAACGGCACGGACCGGCACGGCACGGACCGGCACGGACCGGCACGGACCGACACGGCACGGACCGACACGGCACGGCACGGCACGGCACGGACCGGCACGGCACGGCACGACACGGACCGGCACGGCACGGCACGGCACGGCACGGCACGGCACGGCACGGCACGGACCGACACGGCACGGACCGACACGGCACGGACCGGCACGGCACGGCACGGACCGGCACGGCCCGACACGGCACGGCACGGACCGACACGGCATGGCACAGACCAACACGGCACGGACCAACACGGCATGGCACGGGAAGCCCCTGGCGAGGGCTCTGGGAGCAGCGGCGGGCATGCCGTGCCTGGGCCAGCATCGGTGCCAGAGGGAAAGGACATGTCTCTGTGTTGGCTGGGGAAAGGATGAAAAGGGGAGGTTAGAATACATTCTTTTTGCCTCCTTTTCAGCAGACCAGCTGTTTTGTTCTCGCCATCTCTGCCTGTTGTTGGCAGATTTGGCACATTTCTTGTGATTTGGGGTCAGCAGCAGCAGCAGGAAGGGGCAGCAATTTTGTCAGCATTGTCATCAAAGCTGAAGTGCTGTGCCATGGATGGATGGTGCTTTCCCCAAGGGATTAATGGCCTGCAGCTGTAGCGAACTCATGCCGGTGTCTTCCCAAAGGGCATTGCATTTTCTTTCCTCAGGAATCACTTTTTCTGTTCCTTTTTTTTCCCCTGTCTGGGGAGAGTTCCAATGCAAACCCCTTCTGCAGCCAGCTCTTGTCAATGCAGACACAAAGGAGATCTTGCAATGGACAGAGCCTCCCTAGAGCTGGTGTGGAGAGGTGAAGGGGGAAGCTTTGTCCTTTAGTCTTGAAGTCTTGTTGGGGAGCTGCTTGTGCTCTGGGGGACGGACACAAATGATGTGTATCCAAGGCTTGCAGGTTCATTCATGAGCTTCCTGACACACCACAGAGACTGCGTGTTGGGGCAGAACTTTTTGTCTGGGAACTTTTTGAAATGTTGCTTCAATTCTTCTTCTGTTTTTTTCTTTCTGCAGAACTATTGCCATAATCTTTTGCTTCCAGAGAATCTTTTCCTTCTTTTTGGGGCACTTGCCTCTGCTGGGCTCCCAAATCAGGCCATTTCCCTGGGTTGGGTTCCTTCCCAAACTGAGGAGTAGCCCATGGCCTCCGTCCTCCAAGTGGAACTTAAGGAAGCACAGGGTTTGCTGTTGTGGGAGAGGAGCTCCTCTTTCCTGCCTGCTTTCCCTTTGGGACAGGCTGGGGTGCGTTCAGTTGATAAAGGGAGGTTTAAACTCTGAAGGAGCTGCGTTTCAGACCGCTCCATCCTCGAGCTCTGCTGCGGGTGTCCTTGGACAAAGGCCTCTTGGTGCGTGAGCTCCCAGGGGGCAGGTTAAGGAAGGAGGTTGGTACTTCAGGACTGGCGCTGCTGAAAGCAGTTGGTTTGCGGAGGAGCCCGGAGCTGGGAGTGGATCCTTTTCTCACCTGCGGGCAGAAAAGGAAGTTGAAAAGTGGAAATTTTTGTTGGGGTCCCTCCCCTGCCATGGAGCCCTGGGAGAGGGGCGCTGAGGGCACAGACACGGGGCTTCCCTGTCCCTGCTCAGCCTCGTTCCCATTGGTTGGTTTGTGTTCCCTGCGCGGGCAGAAGGACCCTTGGTCCCGTGACTGGAACAGTTCCTGGGCAGAGCTCCGGCCATGCGGCTGGAGAAATAAACATCTCTGAAACAGCTATCAAGAATCTGTCTGTCCATATATATTTCCTTTCCACGGGACTCCTGGTTTGATATATGCGTGTTGCAGTATCCCCACTGCAACAAATTTTGTTTGAGGTGGTGGCGATCAGGAGTGTTCTCTAAGAGATGGGCTTGCAGAGAGGCAGGGGGGGAGGTTTCAGGCAGGAGCAGCAGCCCTGGTAACAGCAGCAGCTCCAGGAAACCCAAGGAGGGAGGTGTGAGAAGGATTGTCTCTTTTTGTGCAGATCAGCGCTTTTCTCCTCCTTCAAATTTAGCACTCTCAAGTCTTGTGCTAAACTGGATGGGCAATTGTTTTGCCGGTGGGCAGGGTCAGAGACAAAACCACAGGCAATAACTGAAGCAACAGTGTAATCTCCTATCATCCAAAACTGAAAAAAAATCAGAAAAGGATAACCCTAATCCTTTTCCCTTCATCCAGATCCACACATCGGCTGGGGGAAGCTGTCCCAGCAAAGCCCTGCAGAGCCACGACCGGCAACGGGCACATCCTGCGGTGCCTCCACCTTTGCCGGCCACGAGGCTTCCGAGGGCGCTGTGAGAGTAGCCCGGCTTGGACAGTGCTGCAGGAGCATCTGACAGAACTTCTAGTGCAGGGACACCTGATTTCATTCTCCTCTTGGTTTTCTCCCCAAGCCCAGCCAGGGCTCAAGGAGGAACCGAGGCCAGATGTGGCCTTGTCCGGTTTCTTGATGCCGAAAGGTAAAGACACATTCCACCAATGAAGGGATGCACAGATCCCATTGATGGTAATGCCTGCTAAGGAGCAGACCCATAGAACATTTGGTCAGAAGGGCCATCTAGAGGCAACTTTGGCTCAGGGCCTGTTGTTGAGGCCTCAGTCCTTCAGTGTTTTGTGGTGCAAACGAATGCCCTGGAGGGCTGGAAAGGACCAAGTCCCTCTTTAGCACGTTGCAGACAGGGAACGGGATTAGCCCTGCCAGGCCGGGCCGGGGCCAAGAGCAGAAGGCCGGCACGCTGCCTTTGCCCACAGGCAGCCGTGCAGAGCAAGGAGGCCGCTCCTGCCCGGGGGCTGAGGTGCCCGAAGCTGCCTCCCTGCTGCGCAGCTCTGCGGGGCCCGTGCTGCGCAGCGTCCTGGGCAGCCAGGGCAGCCCGGCTGCCTTGGAGCGCGAGGAGCGTCCCAGAGAAGCTGCGGCCCTTTGCTTTGGAACTATTTCTCCCAGTCCTGTCATTCATCCAGAGTGTCTGACGTGTTTTCCTTTCTTCTCACAAATCCTAGACAGCTTTTTGAGAGAAGTGACTGATGTAGCTTCTGCTGCTGCTGGTGCTTTAGTCTGCAGGTCAGGGCAGGTGATTTTAACCAAGGATGGAGTCCAAAGGTAACGTTCCAGTTTCTCCAAGTCAATAAAACCATTTACAAGGGGGGTACTGATGCTGAGCAGCTTTCTTAGTTTTTGGAAAGTTGCAATCTTAAAAAACCCACCAGGTTTTGCTACTTGAGGATACCAGCAGGAAAGAAAGCACGTGTGATAATGTAAGTGATTTGAGAGCTCTGTGTTGTGCCTTGCCACGTCAGCGTTCGTGACAAGCTGGACACCCCACTCGTAGGTCTGTCGAGTTGAATTCCCCCTAATTGTGTGCAAACAGCAGCCCAGAGATGCCGAGAAGAGCAAGGACGGTGGGTGGGTGTGCACGGACACAGCCGTGGGCTGATTGCTGTGTGGGCAGAAGGCTTTGGACAGCAGTACATCTTCACTCTCCCAAGTTGGAAGAGTATTTCAAACCTACATGAAGTGACAATTCTTCTCATCTATGTAATTTATCCTGTATAGAACAATAATATAGGATATATTTAAATAGATCTAGTATAATAAATAGAGTATATCAAAGATATACTTGATCTTTTCTTAAGCCATTGCCTGTGGGGCTTATAGACCATCTCCTAGCAGTACAATATTTTTGCCTTCTGGTCCTACTTATTATGGCATCAACTCCCCTGGGAGTTCCTTCAGGGAACTTCACTCAAAGGGCTTCCATCACTTCAGCACTTGTGAGAACTTGTTGCTTCCCAGTTCTCCTGCATCCTTCTGGATTTTGGAGCATGTCAGCACTTGGGTCAATGGCCCTTCCCTCATCCCTGCCCTGCAGCAGTTACAGTCACTGTGCCCTCGCCCTTGCTCCAGACCCTTTGCCAAAGTGCTGCCAAAGGCAGCGCAGCTGGCTCGGGATCCCTGGTTGCTGCTGCTCTCCAGGATGAGCTTCAGAGGGGCACCGGGAGCGCTCCCTAAAGAGCTCCCGGTGGGACGGGGGTGGATTTCTCCTCCCCGGGTGGCTCCTGGCTGCAGTTCTACGCTCAGGGGAGTCCCGTTTTCTCAGCAGGCCTCTGCAGCGAGCCTGTAGCCAACGTGTGGCTCTGCTGCCATCCCAAATGTGCCGTTCCCTTGCCCAGCCTGGCTGCAGCTGGGGGGGATCTGCTGGGCACAGCTGGAGACTTTATGGCCAAAATCCTCCAGCATCATCCCATTTACATCTGCCCAGTCCTTTGGAGAGCACAATCTACCCTTCTTTCAGTTGAAACACTGAATTTATTGCAGATTGTTACACTTGCACTGCTAATGTACAAATACACAAAAAGCAACTTCAGTTTAAAAATGACATTTATTTTAAATTGATACAGCTGTGCTGCCAATATATCAACATACAAGTATCAGTTGAAGTTTAGAAAACTAATTTATTGTTACAGTCATGCTATGTAAATATATACAGAGATCAACTTCAATGAAAAACGTTAATTTCTTGCAACCCTCTACAACCACTCACTATACACAAATATGAGGTTTAACAATGTAATTTATTACATATTGCTATAACTGTACAGCCCATATACGAATACAGAACTATTGATATCCCTCCCTAAAGAATCCCAGATCCAGAATAAATAAAATTATAGAACTATACAACTCCATATATATATATAAATATGAGTAAATACAGATATAACCATAACAATATACAGATTTAATTATGTATTACATATATCATGACATCTAACATGAAAAATACATTCCATACATAACAAACCTATCGATAAACATAGAACTATCAATGGACCAATAAAAAATCCATACAGGCCCAGCAACAGAACTATACAGCTGCACAACTGAACAAGTATGAAAATATGACTACAGATGTAATATAACAACATACATACATATACACCTATACAAATATCAGTTTACATATGTAAATATCCATATACTTCTAGCTCTCCCAGTCCAACTGTAAACATCTAGAACTAGAACTAGATCGGGAGGGATTGCAGGCGCCGATGTTCCCAGGCTCTCTCTCCCTCTTCCTCCCGCGCAGCGCAGCTCTCCTGGACGGGGACAGCAGATGGGACACCTGGCAAGCAAAGGGAACACTGAGTCAGGATCGGGACGTTTCCCTTGGCGGCACCTGCACTTCCATCAGGGAAGAGAAATCTCAGAGCCTCCCCAGGAGGCTTAGAAAGAAAAAGCAGGCCCAGCGGGCCAGGCTGTGGCGAGCGCAGCCCCGGCGGGACCGTCCCGCAGCCCCCGGCAGCGCGGCACAGCCGGCACCGCTGCCGGGCCCTGCCGGCACAGCTGCCTTGCCCAAGGACAGCCCCTGTGCCGCCCGGGGCAGCCGCGCTGAGCGGCCCCAGCACGGGCAGGGCCCGCTCCTGCCCAGCCGGCCAGTGCCCGCGGCCAAAGCCCACGCCAGCCTCACGCCCACCCTGCCTCAGCGGCCCTGGGGCCTCACCCAGGGTCTCGGGCGGCAGCAGCAGGTCCATATTCGCTGCTCTTGCTGGCGGCCTTCAGCTTCTCCCTGCTGGCTCCCGTCACTCTCCGGCTCTTCTCAAGGACTTCAGGGCAGCTGTGGCAAAAGCGGAGGCTCTGGAATTGGTTCCAAGGGCTGGCAGAGCCGCAGGCCCGGACCCCACTGTGCTCCCTGCTGGCTCCCTCCATCCCCTCAGCAAACCCCCAGTCCTGCCAGTTCTTCAAAGTTTTCTCACCCCCCCTCACTCCCTTCAGATCCATCGAGTCCCCTTAGACCTGCCACCCCCCTCAGCCTGTGCCTCTTCCCTCGCGGGACTTCTACCCCTCAGTCCAACCATTCATTCCCCAATTTTCCCGGTTCCCTCAGCCCCACTGTTCCCCTCAGCTCCCTCTAGAGCCCTCGGTTCCTGCCACCCTGCTCAGTCCTCCCAGTTCCCTCAGTCCTAACACCCCCCTTAGCCTGTGGGGACACTTCCCTGTCCCCTCAGTCCCCACCATCCCCAGCAGCTCCTCCACACCTCTCTGCTCCACCATTCCCTTCAGCTCTCCCAGTCTCTTCAATCCCCACCATTCCCCTCTGCTTCCCCACCATCCCCACAGCCCCACCAGCACCTCAAAGTCACCGTCCCTTCAGTGTCACCTCTCCCCAGCCCCCTCTGTCTCACCGTCCTCCAGCAGCTCCTCAGGGCACAGGGCCTGCGGCCACCGGCAGCTCCCATCGCTCCAGGGACACCGGGGCTGCAGCTGCTGCTCCGCCCGGCCCGGCCGCCAGCTCGGAGCCAGCACAGGAAGAGGGGACAGAGGGGGCACAGGGGCAAAAGCAAGAGGTGAGAGACGAAGCAGAGTAGAGAAAGAGCTTAAAAAGCAGCCTGTATTTATTCAAATATCTATCAATCTATCTAAAGCTCCATATACCTATAGCTATATAAATATAACTGTGCCCATTTATAACTATACATATATAAATGTAACTTCACATCTTTAAATGCAACTACATATATAAAAAATAACTTTATACATCTACAACTACAAATATATATTTAACTACTCAGATCTGTAACTACAACTATCTAGACATTTAAGTTCAACTACATAAATCAGGGGATTGCACCTGCCTAATGATCACAGGCTCTCTCTCTGTCTCTTCCTCCCATGCAGGACAGCCCTCTTGGAGAGGTCGATCAGATGGAATCTGGGAAGCAAAGGCAACACTGAGTCAATACCGGCCCTCATGCGCATTTCCCTTGGGCAGCAATTGTCCTTCTATCAGGGACTGTAAAAGATGGCCTGAAAGGGCCATCACTTGGGAATTCACTTGGAAATTTGAAGGTTGCTCTTTAAAGAACAGGGATCCTTTCAAGTTTTCAAAACCTCCAAAGGTTTGAAGTGTCCCAATAGAGTCTCAGCACCCACAGTGCAAATGGCACCCACGAGAGCCTGAAGCACAGACAGTCCCAGCTCCCACACAGAAGCCCAGCCTTGCTCTTTCTCTGTGCTGACAGAGACACCTCAGTCCTCACTGGAATGGCTGAAGCTGAAGGGTGCTGTGAGCTATGAACCATTACCTGGGACCTACAAACTGCCCTCTGCAGTGAGCAACAGCGGCTCCAACTCGACCATCAGCTCTGGCAGAAAGAGCTGGGAGGGAAAGAGCTCCCCACGAGGCCTGCAGGCTGCACCAGCTTGGCTAAGGAATGGATCCAAAGTGCTCCCTCTGTCCTCTTAGGTCCTGCTGATCTGGGCTCATTCAGGCTTTTCCTTTTGTGACTGGATTTGTGATTTTTCAATGGGTTGGCCTCTGATGTTCAGCTCCTTGCTTTTCTTGTGTCTCAGGACAGATACCAGCAGACTGGTACTACCTTCAGTCGGTGATTTGAGACCAAATGTTTGGACTTTTAGCCTGATGTTTTGCCCTTTTATTTCCCCTGTTCCTTCAAGAGTCCTTCGGCCCGGCCTCCACCCTGCAGCAAATTCATCCAAGGACTTCACAAAATTGGGACAGCCAGGTTGGTGACACAGCTCCCACAGGTTGGGTTTATTCACTGCTCTCTGGCCACAGCACAGCACTCGGTGTCAGTGCCTCTGGAGAAGCGTGGAGGGCAGGGCTCGGGGAGGCTGTGCCAGGGCAGGATTTGACCTAAAGGCACCAGGAAGCACCAGCCCTGCAGACAGAACTCAACTCTTCTCATCTCCCTTCCTGCCAGAGGCAGGCTCAGAGCAGCCGCCTCAGAGCTCTCTAAAGCAGTGTGGGCTCTCTCCTTACCAGGCTCCTCAGGCTCTGGGGAACTGTTCCTGCAGCTCTCGGTGCCAGGCAAAGCTCCCTCTGCTGCAGCCCTGTTCCCAGCCTCCCCTCCTGAAGACTCGGCAGCAACATTAGCATTCCCCTTGAAGGAAAACCAGAAAGAAAGAAACCCAAAGATCACTCCGTATTTTCTTGGAATCCCATCAGGGATACAACAAATCTTCTTCTCCACTCCCAACAGGAGGGGAACGCTGCCCAAACCATTCATGTGACAATCGTTTGAAACTCAGGATTCGTGTGACCAAGGTGCAACTGAAGCTCTTACAAAATGACCTTGGAGGCAAACGGTGAACTCGGAAAACCAGGAGACACCAAGGGAGGGGACGTGCCCTCACACTCTGAGCCTGGCTTCTCCCACCAGCTGTAAGAAATCAGCCAGCAGAAAGCCTGGGGCCCTCCTGCTTCCCAACACGGCCATCGACAGGGGCAGAGCTCGCTGCCAGCACTGCCCAGGGCTGGGTGCTGCAAACCTGCACGCAAAGCACACATTTCTGCCTGGCTCTCTCACCACCCCCCACCCAGCCGCTCAGACCATCAACCACAAGGCGGTGCTTTTTGGAGCCCTCTGCTGCTGCCCCGTATGGATGATCCGGGCAAACGTTTATGGACCTAGGGTATTTCCAGCATCAAATTTTCCAGTGCCAAAAGTCTGTAAATCTGGAGGGTACCAAAGAAACCAACCCAAAAGACGTGAAAAGCCAGACAACCAAGTTGTGTTTCCTAATTCCACTGAGGAAGGAAATGCCCAAGATTAAGCACCTGCAAGTTACCTTTAGACAGAAGGATATTCTCACTATGACCACTTCCAGAATATTCATCTCCTCTGCAACAGCCTGTCCACCAGAATCCTAAAGATTCTAAAGATGGTTCAGAGCTTGCAATATTTCCTTTTATTAGGGAATAAAATGCCTTTAAAAACTGCTGTGTGGGGGTTTACAGAAGACATCACACTTGAGAACAACATATTGGTAAATCCAAAAAGCCCCACTCCCCACCTTGAGTCTGCCCTTCCTCAACCATAAACGTACTGCAGGCAGTGGGGCTGCACACGAATAGAAAGAGAGACATTCTCTGGCCAACATGTAGAACAGCCTGCAAAAAGGCCTGTGCCAACACAGACACTCCAGGCAAGTCTGGGAAGAGGCAAGAGTTAAGAGAAATGGGATTCCTGATCCCAAGACTGCATCTGTCAAACAGAAGGAGCAGAAAGCTGCAGCTCCAGCCCATCCCCAAGCACGGCTCTGGCAGCGCCTGCACGCTCGGCACGGCTCACACAGCAGCAGCAGCAGCAGCTGCAGCCCAGCCCTTGCTTTGCCTTGGCCTTCCCACCCAAAACAGGCAGAGCCCACGTCTGCTGCTCTAACAGAGGCACCTCTCGCATGCCCCTCCCTGCAGGGGACACTTTGCCTTCAGTGGCAATTCTCCCCACACTCTTCTCTTCTGTCCCACCAAACAAAGCCTCTTAGAACCTACAGAGCATCACCACAAATGCCCCTGCACCAGGGATTCTTCCCAGCAAAAGGAGCACCCAAACGTGGCCACCACAGGATCACACCTCTCATCCTCACTAAGGGGGGAGACTTTGTCATCCCTCTTCTTTTAGAAATCTTGCTTGACCAACAAGAATTCAATCACTAAATAATCATGAAATCAACTAAAGAAGCCTTTGCAGCAATGTTCAAAAGCTCTCAGCCCAGCCCCTTCATTCCCATCCAGTGGGGTTACCTGAGCAAAGGGAGACCTTTCAGCCACGGATCTCCTGATCTCCCGAATCATTGCCTCGACCTGAAGGCCCAGATCCGCTGAAGGCAATTCCTCTTGCCCAGGTGCATTCCGTGTCTTGCTGGAGGTCGTCGATGCTGCACAAGCAGCACTGCCAGGTGGAGCACTGGAGGCTGAACTGTCCGGTGTGGCTGCAGGAATCCAAACACATTGGTCAGGCTCCAGAATGTGGCTTTGGGACACAGAGCTCGATTGCTGCCTTGCAGCAAACATCACAGGAAGCACACAGGAAAACCAGACAGAGATTCTTCCGGCTTTCCAGATCCCCCTTCCTAGCAGGTTTGACAATTTCTGTCTGGGAATGACAGAGCGTTGTGGGGAAATACTTCAAACGGTCACTTTTCACGACCTTTTGGAACACTTTTCCTACCTGATGGCTTGCAGGCTGGGGACTGCTGCTCCGTTTGGAGCTGCTCGAAGCTGCACGGCGGGATCCTGAGCAGCTCCCGCCCGGCCGGAGGCGGCCGCTCCATGTGGGGCTGCTGGAAAGCCCAGGGCGGCAGCCCGGCCGGCGGCGGCTGCAGCCCGTACAGCTTCTGGAGGCGGCTCAGCCCCTCCCGCCTGACCGGCAGCAGCGGCTCCCCGTAGAGCCCGAGGAGCTCGCAGGGCGGGATCCTGGGCACCTCCCGCTCGGCAGGCAGCGGCCGCTCCCCGTACAGCTCCTGGAAGCGGCTGGGCCCGTCCCGCCGGGCCGGCTGCGGCCGGTCCCTGTGGAGGAGGTGGAAGCCACAGGGCGGGCGCCGGGCCAGGAGCGGCCGCTCTCTGGGGGGCTGCTGGAAGCGGCTCGGCCGCCGGCTGCGCAGCTCCCGCCCGTCCGGCAGCGTCCGCTCCCTGTGCAGGAGCAAGAAGCCGCTGGGCGGCCGCCCCGCCGGCAGCGGCGGCCGCTCCCGAGGCAGCGCCTGGAACCGCCCGCGCCCCTCCGGCCCCGCCGGCCGCGGCCGCTGCCGGGGGCGCTGCTGGGAGCCGCAGGGCGAGCGCCTGCGCCGCTCCGGCCCGGGCGCCAGGCGGTGCTTGCTGGCCCTGCTCCGGCGCCTGATGCGCAGCAGGAGGTGGGGGCGGTCGCGGCGAAACCAGGGGTTCCCATAGTGGACGATGGCCCCGGCACCGCCCGGCACAGCCGCGCCAGCCCGGCCCGGCACCTTGTAGAAGCCGTAGCGGTTCAGCTGGCGCACGATGCTGCGGAACTGCGTGGCTCTGAAGGTGCGCGGGGCCGGCCCCTGGACGCCGGCCGAGCTGAGCAGCTCCTGCTCAAAGCGTGCGCGGTCGATGAGCAGCCCCCGGCCCTGGCTGTCCCAGCGCACGGAGCGGACGCGGGGGCTGTTCGCCAGGCGCCACAGCTTGGCGGGGAAGGTGCGGGCGTCGAGCCCGGCGGGCAGCGGCAGCTCGGCCATCGCGCCTGTCGCCCACTGGCGCCGCAACGGCCGCAGCGCAACGGCCGCAGCTGCAGCGGCGGCGCGCGGCCTGAGGGGGGCGCTGCGCTGGGCCCCGCGCGGGAACGAGCGGCACAAAGCCGGGGCTGCGGGCACAGCGCGGGCGGGGCGGCTCCCGTGGCGCTGCCCGGGCACGGCACGGACCGGCACGGACCGACAGGGCACGGCACGGCACGGCACGGACCGGCACGGACCGACACGGCACGGACCGGCATGGCACGGACCGACACGGCACGGACCGGCACGGACCGACAGGGCACGGCACGGCACGGCACGGACCGGCACGGACCGACACGGCACGGACCGACACGGCACGGACCGACACGGCACGGACCGACACGGCACCGCAACGGCACGGACCGGCACGGCACGGACCGGCACGGACCGGCACGGCACGGCACGGCACGGCGCGGCACGGCACGGCGCGGCACGGCACGGCACGGCACGACACGGACCGGCACGGCACGGCACGGCACGGCACGGCACGGCACGGACCGACACGGCACGGACCGACACGGCACGGCACGGACCGACACGGCACGGCACGGCACGGCACGGCACGGCACGGACCAACATGGCACGGCACGGACCGGACCAACACGGCACGGCACGGCATGGCACGGACCGACACGGCACGGACCGGCACGGCACGGCACGGACCGGCACGGACCGACACGGCACGGCACGGACCGACACGGCATGGCACAGACCAACACGGCACGGACCAACACGGCATGGCACGGGAAGCCCCTGGCGAGGGCTCTGGGAGCAGCGGCGGGCATGCCGTGCCTGGGCCAGCATCGGTGCCAGAGGGAAAGGACATGTCTCTGTGTTGGCTGGGGAAAGGATGAAAAGGGGAGGTTAGAATACATTCTTTTTGCCTCCTTTTCAGCAGACCAGCTGTTTTGTTCTCGCCATCTCTGCCTGTTGTTGGCAGATTTGGCACATTTCTTGTGATTTGGGGTCAGCAGCAGCAGCAGGAAGGGGCAGCAATTTTGTCAGCATTGTCATCAAAGCTGAAGTGCTGTGCCATGGATGGATGGTGCTTTCCCCAAGGGATTAATGGCCTGCAGCTGTAGCGAACTCATGCCGGTGTCTTCCCAAAGGGCATTGCATTTTCTTTCCTCAGGAATCACTTTTTCTGTTCCTTTTTTTTCCCCTGTCTGGGGAGAGTTCCAATGCAAACCCCTTCTGCAGCCAGCTCTTGTCAATGCAGACACAAAGGAGATCTTGCAATGGACAGAGCCTCCCTAGAGCTGGTGTGGAGAGGTGAAGGGGGAAGCTTTGTCCTTTAGTCTTGAAGTCTTGTTGGGGAGCTGCTTGTGCTCTGGGGGACGGACACAAATGATGTGTATCCAAGGCTTGCAGGTTCATTCATGAGCTTCCTGACACACCACAGAGACTGCGTGTTGGGGCAGAACTTTTTGTCTGGGAACTTTTTGAAATGTTGCTTCAATTCTTCTTCTGTTTTTTTCTTTCTGCAGAACTATTGCCATAATCTTTTGCTTCCAGAGAATCTTTTCCTTCTTTTTGGGGCACTTGCCTCTGCTGGGCTCCCAAATCAGGCCATTTCCCTGGGTTGGGTTCCTTCCCAAACTGAGGAGTAGCCCATGGCCTCCGTCCTCCAAGTGGAACTTAAGGAAGCACAGGGTTTGCTGTTGTGGGAGAGGAGCTCCTCTTTCCTGCCTGCTTTCCCTTTGGGACAGGCTGGGGTGCGTTCAGTTGATAAAGGGAGGTTTAAACTCTGAAGGAGCTGCGTTTCAGACCGCTCCATCCTCGAGCTCTGCTGCGGGTGTCCTTGGACAAAGGCCTCTTGGTGCGTGAGCTCCCAGGGGGCAGGTTAAGGAAGGAGGTTGGTATTTCAGGACTGGCGCTGCTGAAAGCAGTTGGTTTGCGGAGGAGCCCGGAGCTGGGAGTGGATCCTTTTCTCACCTGCGGGCAGAAAAGGAAGTTGAAAAGTGGAAATTTTTGTTGGGGTCCCTCCCCTGCCATGGAGCCCTGGGAGAGGGGCGCTGAGGGCACAGACACGGGGCTTCCCTGTCCCTGCTCAGCCTCGTTCCCATTGGTTGGTTTGTGTTCCCTGCGCGGGCAGAAGGACCCTTGGTCCCGTGACTGGAACAGTTCCTGGGCAGAGCTCCGGCCATGCGGCTGGAGAAATAAACATCTCTGAAACAGCTATCAAGAATCTGTCTGTCCATATATATTTCCTTTCCACGGGACTCCTGGTTTGATATATGCGTGTTGCAGTATCCCCACTGCAACAAATTTTGTTTGAGGTGGTGGCGATCAGGAGTGTTCTCTAAGAGATGGGCTTGCAGAGAGGCAGGGGGGGAGGTTTCAGGCAGGAGCAGCAGCCCTGGTAACAGCAGCAGCTCCAGGAAACCCAAGGAGGGAGGTGTGAGAAGGATTGTCTCTTTTTGTGCAGATCAGCGCTTTTCTCCTCCTTCAAATTTAGCACTCTCAAGTCTTGTGCTAAACTGGATGGGCAATTGTTTTGCCGGTGGGCAGGGTCAGAGACAAAACCACAGGCAATAACTGAAGCAACAGTGTAATCTCCTATCATCCAAAACTGAAAAAAAATCAGAAAAGGATAACCCTAATCCTTTTCCCTTCATCCAGATCCACACATCGGCTGGGGGAAGCTGTCCCAGCAAAGCCCTGCAGAGCCACGACCGGCAACGGGCACATCCTGCGGTGCCTCCACCTTTGCCGGCCACGAGGCTTCCGAGGGCGCTGTGAGAGTAGCCCGGCTTGGACAGTGCTGCAGGAGCATCTGACAGAACTTCTAGTGCAGGGACACCTGATTTCATTCTCCTCTTGGTTTTCTCCCCAAGCCCAGCCAGGGCTCAAGGAGGAACCGAGGCCAGATGTGGCCCTGTCCGGTTTCTTGATGCCGAAAGGTAAAGACACATTCCACCAATGAAGGGATGCACAGATCCCATTGATGGTAATGCCTGCTAAGGAGCAGACCCATAGAACATTTGGTCAGAAGGGCCATCTAGAGGCAACTTTGGCTCAGGGCCTGTTGTTGAGGCCTCAGTCCTTCAGTGTTTTGTGGTGCAAACGAATGCCCTGGAGGGCTGGAAAGGACCAAGTCCCTCTTTAGCACGTTGCAGACAGGGAACGGGATTAGCCCTGCCAGGCCGGGCCGGGGCCAAGAGCAGAAGGCCGGCACGCTGCCTTTGCCCACAGGCAGCCGTGCAGAGCAAGGAGGCCGCTCCTGCCCGGGGGCTGAGGTGCCCGAAGCTGCCTCCCTGCTGCGCAGCTCTGCGGGGCCCGTGCTGCGCAGCGTCCTGGGCAGCCAGGGCAGCCCGGCTGCCTTGGAGCGCGAGGAGCGTCCCAGAGAAGCTGCGGCCCTTTGCTTTGGAACTATTTCTCCCAGTCCTGTCATTCATCCAGAGTGTCTGACGTGTTTTCCTTTCTTCTCACAAATCCTAGACAGCTTTTTGAGAGAAGTGACTGATGTAGCTTCTGCTGCTGCTGGTGCTTTAGTCTGCAGGTCAGGGCAGGTGATTTTAACCAAGGATGGAGTCCAAAGGTAACGTTCCAGTTTCTCCAAGTCAATAAAACCATTTACAAGGGGGGTACTGATGCTGAGCAGCTTTCTTAGTTTTTGGAAAGTTGCAATCTTAAAAAACCCACCAGGTTTTGCTACTTGAGGATACCAGCAGGAAAGAAAGCACGTGTGATAATGTAAGTGATTTGAGAGCTCTGTGTTGTGCCTTGCCACGTCAGCGTTCGTGACAAGCTGGACACCCCACTCGTAGGTCTGTCGAGTTGAATTCCCCCTAATTGTGTGCAAACAGCAGCCCAGAGATGCCGAGAAGAGCAAGGACGGTGGGTGGGTGTGCACGGACACAGCCGTGGGCTGATTGCTGTGTGGGCAGAAGGCTTTGGACAGCAGTACATCTTCACTCTCCCAAGTTGGAAGAGTATTTCAAACCTACATGAAGTGACAATTCTTCTCATCTATGTAATTTATCCTGTATAGAACAATAATATAGGATATATTTAAATAGATCTAGTATAATAAATAGAGTATATCAAAGATATACTTGATCTTTTCTTAAGCCATTGCCTGTGGGGCTTATAGACCATCTCCTAGCAGTACAATATTTTTGCCTTCTGGTCCTACTTATTATGGCATCAACTCCCCTGGGAGTTCCTTCAGGGAACTTCACTCAAAGGGCTTCCATCATTTCAGCACTTGTGAGAACTTGTTGCTTCCCAGTTCTCCTGCATCCTTCTGGATTTTGGAGCATGTCAGCACTTGGGTCAATGGCCCTTCCCTCCTCCCTGCCCTGCAGCAGTTACAGTCACTGTTCCCTCGCCCTTGCTCCAGACCCTTTGCCAAAGTGCTGCCAAAGGCAGCGCAGCTGGCTCGGGATCCCTGGTTGCTGCTGCTCTCCAGGATGAGCTTCAGAGGGGCACCGGGAGCGCTCCCTAAAGAGCTCCCGGTGGGACGGGGGTGGATTTCTCCTCCCCGGGTGGCTCCTGGCTGCAGTTCTACGCTCAGGGGAGTCCCGTTTTCTCAGCAGGCCTCTGCAGCGAGCCTGTAGCCAACGTGTGGCTCTGCTGCCATCCCAAATGTGCCGTTCCCTTGCCCAGCCTGGCTGCAGCTGGGGGGGATCTGCTGGGCACAGCTGGAGACTTTATGGCCAAAATCCTCCAGCATCATCCCATTTACATCTGCCCAGTCCTTTGGAGAGCACAATCTACCCTTCTTTCAGTTGAAACACTGAATTTATTGCAGATTGTTACACTTGCACTGCTAATGTACAAATACACAAAAAGCAACTTCAGTTTAAAAATGACATTTATTTTAAATTGATACACCCACGCTGCCAATATATCAACATACAAGTATCAGTTGAAGTTTAGAAAACTAATTTATTGTTACAGTCATGCTATGTAAATATATACAGAGATCAACTTCAATGAAAAACGTTAATTTCTTGCAACCCTCTACAACCACTCACTATACACAAATATGAGGTTTAACAATGTAATTTATTACATATTGCTATAACTGTACAGCCCATATACGAATACAGAACTATTGATATCCCTCCCTAAAGAATCCCAGATCCAGAATAAATAAAATTATAGAACTATACAACTCCATATATATATATAAATATGAGTAAATACAGATATAACCATAACAATATACAGATTTAATTATGTATTACATATATCATGACATCTAACATGAAAAATACATTCCATACATAACAAACCTATCGATAAACATAGAACTATCAATGGACCAATAAAAAATCCATACAGGCCCAGCAACAGAACTATACAGCTGCACAACTGAACAAGTATGAAAATATGACTACAGATGTAATATAACAACATACATACATATACACCTATACAAATATCAGTTTACATATGTAAATATCCATATACTTCTAGCTCTCCCAGTCCAACTGTAAACATCTAGAACTAGAACTAGATCGGGAGGGATTGCAGGCGCCGATGTTCCCAGGCTCTCTCTCCCTCTTCCTCCCGCGCAGCGCAGCTCTCCTGGACGGGGACAGCAGATGGGACACCTGGCAAGCAAAGGGAACACTGAGTCAGGATCGGGACGTTTCCCTTGGCGGCACCTGCACTTCCATCAGGGAAGAGAAATCTCAGAGCCTCCCCAGGAGGCTTAGAAAGAAAAAGCAGGCCCAGCGGGCCAGGCTGTGGCGAGCGCAGCCCCGGCGGGACCGTCCCGCAGCCCCCGGCAGCGCGGCACAGCCGGCACCGCTGCCGGGCCCTGCCGGCACAGCTGCCTTGCCCAAGGACAGCCCCTGTGCCGCCCGGGGCAGCCGCGCTGAGCGGCCCCAGCACGGGCAGGGCCCGCTCCTGCCCAGCCGGCCAGTGCCCGCGGCCAAAGCCCACGCCAGCCTCACGCCCACCCTGCCTCAGCGGCCCTGGGGCCTCACCCAGGGTCTCGGGCGGCAGCAGCAGGTCCATATTCGCTGCTCTTGCTGGCGGCCTTCAGCTTCTCCCTGCTGGCTCCCGTCACTCTCCGGCTCTTCTCAAGGACTTCAGGGCAGCTGTGGCAAAAGCGGAGGCTCTGGAATTGGTTCCAAGGGCTGGCAGAGCCGCAGGCCCGGACCCCACTGTGCTCCCTGCTGGCTCCCTCCATCCCCTCAGCAAACCCCCAGTCCTGCCAGTTCTTCAAAGTTTTCTCACCCCCCCTCACTCCCTTCAGATCCATCGAGTCCCCTTAGACCTGCCACCCCCCTCAGCCTGTGCCTCTTCCCTCGCGGGACTTCTACCCCTCAGTCCAACCATTCATTCCCCAATTTTCCCGGTTCCCTCAGCCCCACTGTTCCCCTCAGCTCCCTCTAGAGCCCTCGGTTCCTGCCACCCTGCTCAGTCCTCCCAGTTCCCTCAGTCCTAACACCCCCCTTAGCCTGTGGGGACACTTCCCTGTCCCCTCAGTCCCCACCATCCCCAGCAGCTCCTCCACACCTCTCTGCTCCACCATTCCCTTCAGCTCTCCCAGTCTCTTCAATCCCCACCATTCCCCTCTGCTTCCCCACCATCCCCACAGCCCCACCAGCACCTCAAAGTCACCGTCCCTTCAGTGTCACCTCTCCCCAGCCCCCTCTGTCTCACCGTCCTCCAGCAGCTCCTCAGGGCACAGGGCCTGCGGCCACCGGCAGCTCCCACCGCTCCAGGGACACCGGGGCTGCAGCTGCTGCTCCGCCCGGCCCGGCCGCCAGCTCGGAGCCAGCACAGGAAGAGGGGACAGAGGGGGCACAGGGGCAAAAGCAAGAGGTGAGAGACGAAGCAGAGTAGAGAAAGAGCTTAAAAAGCAGCCTGTATTTATTCAAATATCTATCAATCTATCTAAAGCTCCATATACCTATAGCTATATAAATATAACTGTGCCCATTTATAACTATACATATATAAATGTAACTTCACATCTTTAAATGCAACTACATATATAAAAAATAACTTTATACATCTACAACTACAAATATATATTTAACTACTCAGATCTGTAACTACAACTATCTAGACATTTAAGTTCAACTACATAAATCAGGGGATTGCACCTGCCTAATGATCACAGGCTCTCTCTCTGTCTCTTCCTCCCATGCAGGACAGCCCTCTTGGAGAGGTCGATCAGATGGAATCTGGGAAGCAAAGGCAACACTGAGTCAATACCGGCCCTCATGCGCATTTCCCTTGGGCAGCAATTGTCCTTCTATCAGGGACTGTAAAAGATGGCCTGAAAGGGCCATCACTTGGGAATTCACTTGGAAATTTGAAGGTTGCTCTTTAAAGAACAGGGATCCTTTCAAGTTTTCAAAACCTCCAAAGGTTTGAAGTGTCCCAATAGAGTCTCAGCACCCACAGTGCAAATGGCACCCACGAGAGCCTGAAGCACAGACAGTCCCAGCTCCCACACAGAAGCCCAGCCTTGCTCTTTCTCTGTGCTGACAGAGACACCTCAGTCCTCACTGGAATGGCTGAAGCTGAAGGGTGCTGTGAGCTATGAACCATTACCTGGGACCTACAAACTGCCCTCTGCAGTGAGCAACAGCGGCTCCAACTCGACCATCAGCTCTGGCAGAAAGAGCTGGGAGGGAAAGAGCTCCCCACGAGGCCTGCAGGCTGCACCAGCTTGGCTAAGGAATGGATCCAAAGTGCTCCCTCTGTCCTCTTAGGTCCTGCTGATCTGGGCTCATTCAGGCTTTTCCTTTTGTGACTGGATTTGTGATTTTTCAATGGGTTGGCCTCTGATGTTCAGCTCCTTGCTTTTCTTGTGTCTCAGGACAGATACCAGCAGACTGGTACTACCTTCAGTCGGTGATTTGAGACCAAATGTTTGGACTTTTAGCCTGATGTTTTGCCCTTTTATTTCCCCTGTTCCTTCAAGAGTCCTTCGGCCCGGCCTCCACCCTGCAGCAAATTCATCCAAGGACTTCACAAAATTGGGACAGCCAGGTTGGTGACACAGCTCCCACAGGTTGGGTTTATTCACAGCTCTCTGGCCACAGCACAGCACTCGGTGTCAGTGCCTCTGGAGAAGCGTGGAGGGCAGGGCTCGGGGAGGCTGTGCCAGGGCAGGATTTGACCTAAAGGCACCAGGAAGCACCAGCCCTGCAGACAGAACTCAACTCTTCTCATCTCCCTTCCTGCCAGAGGCAGGCTCAGAGCAGCCACCTCAGAGCTCTCTAAAGCAGTGTGGGCTCTCTCCTTACCAGGCTCCTCAGGCTCTGGGGAACTGTTCCTGCAGCTCTCGGTGCCAGGCAAAGCTCCCTCTGCTGCAGCCCTGTTCCCAGCCTCCCCTCCTGAAGACTCGGCAGCAACATTAGCATTCCCCTTGAAGGAAAACCAGAAAGAAAGAAACCCAAAGATCACTCCGTATTTTCTTGGAATCCCATCAGGGATACAACAAATCTTCTTCTCCACTCCCAACAGGAGGGGAACGCTGCCCAAACCATTCATGTGACAATCGTTTGAAACTCAGGATTCGTGTGACCAAGGTGCAACTGAAGCTCTTACAAAATGACCTTGGAGGCAAACGGTGAACTCGGAAAACCAGGAGACACCAAGGGAGGGGACGTGCCCTCACACTCTGAGCCTGGCTTCTCCCACCAGCTGTAAGAAATCAGCCAGCAGAAAGCCTGGGGCCCTCCTGCTTCCCAACACGGCCATCGACAGGGGCAGAGCTCGCTGCCAGCACTGCCCAGGGCTGGGTGCTGCAAACCTGCACGCAAAGCACACATTTCTGCCTGGCTCTCTCACCACCCCCCACCCAGCCGCTCAGGACCATCAACCACAAGGCGGTGCTTTTTGGAGCCCTCTGCTGCTGCCCCGTATGGATGATCCGGGCAAACGTTTATGGACCTAGGGTATTTCCAGCATCAAATTTTCCAGTGCCAAAAGTCTGTAAATCTGGAGGGTACCAAAGAAACCAACCCAAAAGACGTGAAAAGCCAGACAACCAAGTTGTGTTTCCTAATTCCACTGAGGAAGGAAATGCCCAAGATTAAGCACCTGCAAGTTACCTTTAGACAGAAAGATATTCTCACTATGACCACTTCCAGAATATTCATCTCCTCTGCAACAGCCTGTCCACCAGAATCCTAAAGATTCTAAAGATGGTTCAGAGCTTGCAATATTTCCTTTTATTAGGGAATAAAATGCCTTTAAAAACTGCTGTGTGGGGGTTTACAGAAGACATCACACTTGAGAACAACATATTGGTAAATCCAGAAAGCCCCACTCCCCACCTTGAGTCTGCCCTTCCTCAACCATAAACGTGCTGCAGGCAGTGGGGCTGCACACGAATAGAAAGAGAGACATTCTCTGGCCAACATGTAGAACAGCCTGCAAAAAGGCCTGTGCCAACACAGACACTCCAGGCAAGTCTGGGAAGAGGCAAGAGTTAAGAGAAATGGGATTCCTAATCCCAAGACTGCATCTGTCAAACAGAAGGAGCAGAAAGCTGCAGCTCCAGCCCATCCCCAAGCACGGCTCTGGCAGCGCCTGCACGCTCGGCACGGCTCACACAGCAGCAGCAGCAGCAGCTGCAGCCCAGCCCTTGCTTTGCCTTGGCCTTCCCACCCAAAACAGGCAGAGCCCACGTCTGCTGCTCTAACAGAGGCACCTCTCGCATGCCCCTCCCTGCAGGGGACACTTTGCCTTCAGTGGCAATTCTCCCCACACTCTTCTCTTCTGTCCCACCAAACAAAGCCTCTTAGAACCTACAGAGCATCACCCACAAATGCCCCTGCACCAGGGATTCTTCCCAGCAAAAGGAGCACCCAAACGTGGCCACCACAGGATCACACCTCTCATCCTCACTAAGGGGGGAGACTTTGTCATCCCTCTTCTTTTAGAAATCTTGCTTGACCAACAAGAATTCAATCACTAAATAATCATGAAATCAACTAAAGAAGCCTTTGCAGCAATGTTCAAAAGCTCTCAGCCCAGCCCCTTCATTCCCATCCAGTGGGGTTACCTGAGCAAAGGGAGACCTTTCAGCCACGGATCTCCTGATCTCCCGAATCATTGCCTCGACCTGAAGGCCCAGATCCGCTGAAGGCAATTCCTCTTGCCCAGGTGCATTCCGTGTCTTGCTGGAGGTCGTCGATGCTGCACAAGCAGCACTGCCAGGTGGAGCACTGGAGGCTGAACTGTCCGGTGTGGCTGCAGGAATCCAAACACATTGGTCAGGCTCCAGAATGTGGCTTTGGGACACAGAGCTCGATTGCTGCCTTGCAGCAAACATCACAGGAAGCACACAGGAAAACCAGACAGAGATTCTTCCGGCTTTCCAGATCCCCCTTCCTAGCAGGTTTGACAATTTCTGTCTGGGAATGACAGAGCGTTGTGGGGAAATACTTCAAACGGTCACTTTTCACGACCTTTTGGAACACTTTTCCTACCTGATGGCTTGCAGGCTGGGGACTGCTGCTCCGTTTGGAGCTGCTCGAAGCTGCACGGCGGGATCCTGAGCAGCTCCCGCCCGGCCGGAGGCGGCCGCTCCATGTGGGGCTGCTGGAAAGCCCAGGGCGGCAGCCCGGCCGGCGGCGGCTGCAGCCCGTACAGCTTCTGGAGGCGGCTCAGCCCCTCCCGCCTGACCGGCAGCAGCGGCTCCCCGTAGAGCCCGAGGAGCTCGCAGGGCGGGATCCTGGGCACCTCCCGCTCGGCAGGCAGCGGCCGCTCCCCGTACAGCTCCTGGAAGCGGCTGGGCCCGTCCCGCCGGGCCGGCTGCGGCCGGTCCCTGTGGAGGAGGTGGAAGCCACAGGGCGGGCGCCGGGCCAGGAGCGGCCGCTCTCTAGGGGGCTGCTGGAAGCGGCTCGGCCGCCGGCTGCGCAGCTCCCGCCCGTCCGGCAGCGTCCGCTCCCTGTGCAGGAGCAAGAAGCCGCTGGGCGGCCGCCCCGCCGGCAGCGGCGGCCGCTCCCGAGGCAGCGCCTGGAACCGCCCGCGCCCCTCCGGCCCCGCCGGCCGCGGCCGCTGCCGGGGGCGCTGCTGGGAGCCGCAGGGCGAGCGCCTGCGCCGCTCCGGCCCGGGCGCCAGGCGGTGCTTGCTGGCCCTGCTCCGGCGCCTGATGCGCAGCAGGAGGTGGGGGCGGTCGCGGCGAAACCAGGGGTTCCCATAGTGGACGATGGCCCCGGCACCGCCCGGCACAGCCGCGCCAGCCCGGCCCGGCACCTTGTAGAAGCCGTAGCGGTTCAGCTGGCGCACGATGCTGCGGAACTGCGTGGCTCTGAAGGTGCGCGGGGCCGGCCCCTGGACGCCGGCCGAGCTGAGCAGCTCCTGCTCAAAGCGTGCGCGGTCGATGAGCAGCCCCCGGCCCTGGCTGTCCCAGCGCACGGAGCGGACGCGGGGGCTGTTCGCCAGGCGCCACAGCTTGGCGGGGAAGGTGCGGGCGTCGAGCCCGGCGGGCAGCGGCAGCTCGGCCATCGCGCCTGTCGCCCACTGGCGCCGCAACGGCCGCAGCGCAACGGCCGCAGCTGCAGCGGCGGCGCGCGGCCTGAGGGGGGCGCTGCGCTGGGCCCCGCGCGGGAACGAGCGGCACAAAGCCGGGGCTGCGGGCACAGCGCGGGCGGGGCGGCTCCCGTGGCGCTGCCCGGGCACGGCACGGACCGGCACGGACCGACAGGGCACGGCACGGCACGGCACGGACCGGCACGGACCGACACGGCACGGACCGGCACGGCACGGACCGGCACGGCACGGCACGGCACGGCACGGCACGGCACGGACCGACACGGCACGGCACGGACCGGCACGGCACGGCACGGACCGACACGGCACGGACCGGCACGGACCGACAGGGCACGGCACGGCACGGCACGGACCGGCACGGACCGGCACGGACCGACACGGCACGGACCGACACGGCACGGACCGACACGGCACCGCAACGGCACGGACCGGCACGGCACGGACCGGCACGGCACGGCACGGCACGGCACGGCACGGCACGGACCGGCACGGCACGGCACGGCACGGCACGGCACGGCACGGCACGGACCGACACGGCACGGACCGACACGGCACGGCACGGACCGACACGGCACGGCACGGCACGGACCGGCACGGCACGGACCAACATGGCACGGCACGGACCGGACCAACACGGCACGGCACGGCACGGCACGGACCGACACGGCACGGACCGGCACGGCACGGCACGGACCGGCACGGACCGACACGGCACGGCACGGACCGACACGGCATGGCACAGACCAACACGGCACGGACCAACACGGCATGGCACGGGAAGCCCCTGGCGAGGGCTCTGGGAGCAGCGGCGGGCATGCCGTGCCTGGGCCAGCATCGGTGCCAGAGGGAAAGGACATGTCTCTGTGTTGGCTGGGGAAAGGATGAAAAGGGGAGGTTAGAATACATTCTTTTTGCCTCCTTTTCAGCAGACCAGCTGTTTTGTTCTCGCCATCTCTGCCTGTTGTTGGCAGATTTGGCACATTTCTTGTGATTTGGGGTCAGCAGCAGCAGCAGGAAGGGGCAGCAATTTTGTCAGCATTGTCATCAAAGCTGAAGTGCTGTGCCATGGATGGATGGTGCTTTCCCCAAGGGATTAATGGCCTGCAGCTGTAGCGAACTCATGCCGGTGTCTTCCCAAAGGGCATTGCATTTTCTTTCCTCAGGAATCACTTTTTCTGTTCCTTTTTTTTCCCCTGTCTGGGGAGAGTTCCAATGCAAACCCCTTCTGCAGCCAGCTCTTGTCAATGCAGACACAAAGGAGATCTTGCAATGGACAGAGCCTCCCTAGAGCTGGTGTGGAGAGGTGAAGGGGGAAGCTTTGTCCTTTAGTCTTGAAGTCTTGTTGGGGAGCTGCTTGTGCTCTGGGGGACGGACACAAATGATGTGTATCCAAGGCTTGCAGGTTCATTCATGAGCTTCCTGACACACCACAGAGACTGCGTGTTGGGGCAGAACTTTTTGTCTGGGAACTTTTTGAAATGTTGCTTCAATTCTTCTTCTGTTTTTTTCTTTCTGCAGAACTATTGCCATAATCTTTTGCTTCCAGAGAATCTTTTCCTTCTTTTTGGGGCACTTGCCTCTGCTGGGCTCCCAAATCAGGCCATTTCCCTGGGTTGGGTTCCTTCCCAAACTGAGGAGTAGCCCATGGCCTCCGTCCTCCAAGTGGAACTTAAGGAAGCACAGGGTTTGCTGTTGTGGGAGAGGAGCTCCTCTTTCCTGCCTGCTTTCCCTTTGGGACAGGCTGGGGTGCGTTCAGTTGATAAAGGGAGGTTTAAACTCTGAAGGAGCTGCGTTTCAGACCGCTCCATCCTCGAGCTCTGCTGCGGGTGTCCTTGGACAAAGGCCTCTTGGTGCATGAGCTCCCAGGGGGCAGGTTAAGGAAGGAGGTTGGTACTTCAGGACTGGCGCTGCTGAAAGCAGTTGGTTTGCGGAGGAGCCCGGAGCTGGGAGTGGATCCTTTTCTCACCTGCGGGCAGAAAAGGAAGTTGAAAAGTGGAAATTTTTGTTGGGGTCCCTCCCCTGCCATGGAGCCCTGGGAGAGGGGCGCTGAGGGCACAGACACGGGGCTTCCCTGTCCCTGCTCAGCCTCGTTCCCATTGGTTGGTTTGTGTTCCCTGCGCGGGCAGAAGGACCCTTGGTCCCGTGACTGGAACAGTTCCTGGGCAGAGCTCCGGCCATGCGGCTGGAGAAATAAACATCTCTGAAACAGCTATCAAGAATCTGTCTGTCCATATATATTTCCTTTCCACGGGACTCCTGGTTTGATATATGCGTGTTGCAGTATCCCCACTGCAACAAATTTTGTTTGAGGTGGTGGCGATCAGGAGTGTTCTCTAAGAGATGGGCTTGCAGAGAGGCAGGGGGGGGAGGTTTCAGGCAGGAGCAGCAGCCCTGGTAACAGCAGCAGCTCCAGGAAACCCAAGGAGGGAGGTGTGAGAAGGATTGTCTCTTTTTGTGCAGATCAGCGCTTTTCTCCTCCTTCAAATTTAGCACTCTCAAGTCTTGTGCTAAACTGGATGGGCAATTGTTTTGCCGGTGGGCAGGGTCAGAGACAAAACCACAGGCAATAACTGAAGCAACAGTGTAATCTCCTATCATCCAAAACTGAAAAAAAATCAGAAAAGGATAACCCTAATCCTTTTCCCTTCATCCAGATCCACACATCGGCTGGGGGAAGCTGTCCCAGCAAAGCCCTGCAGAGCCACGACCGGCAACGGGCACATCCTGCGGTGCCTCCACCTTTGCCGGCCACGAGGCTTCCGAGGGCGCTGTGAGAGTAGCCCGGCTTGGACAGTGCTGCAGGAGCATCTGACAGAACTTCTAGTGCAGGGACACCTGATTTCATTCTCCTCTTGGTTTTCTCCCCAAGCCCAGCCAGGGCTCAAGGAGGAACCGAGGCCAGATGTGGCCTTGTCCGGTTTCTTGATGCCGAAAGGTAAAGACACATTCCACCAATGAAGGGATGCACAGATCCCATTGATGGTAATGCCTGCTAAGGAGCAGACCCATAGAACATTTGGTCAGAAGGGCCATCTAGAGGCAACTTTGGCTCAGGGCCTGTTGTTGAGGCCTCAGTCCTTCAGTGTTTTGTGGTGCAAACGAATGCCCTGGAGGGCTGGAAAGGACCAAGTCCCTCTTTAGCACGTTGCAGACAGGGAACGGGATTAGCCCTGCCAGGCCGGGCCGGGGCCAAGAGCAGAAGGCCGGCACGCTTGCCTTTGCCCACAGGCAGCCGTGCAGAGCAAGGAGGCCGCTCCTGCCCGGGGGCTGAGGTGCCCGAAGCTGCCTCCCTGCTGCGCAGCTCTGCGGGGCCCGTGCTGCGCAGCGTCCTGGGCAGCCAGGGCAGCCCGGCTGCCTTGGAGCGCGAGGAGCGTCCCAGAGAAGCTGCGGCCCTCTTGCTTTGGAACTATTTCTCCCAGTCCTGTCATTCATCCAGAGTGTCTGACGTGTTTTCCTTTCTTCTCACAAATCCTAGACAGCTTTTTGAGAGAAGTGACTGATGTAGCTTCTGCTGCTGCTGGTGCTTTAGTCTGCAGGTCAGGGCAGGTGATTTTAACCAAGGATGGAGTCCAAAGGTAACGTTCCAGTTTCTCCAAGTCAATAAAACCATTTACAAGGGGGGTACTGATGCTGAGCAGCTTTCTTAGTTTTTGGAAAGTTGCAATCTTAAAAACCCACCAGGTTTTGCTACTTGAGGATACCAGCAGGAAAGAAAGCACGTGTGATAATGTAAGTGATTTGAGAGCTCTGTGTTGTGCCTTGCCACGTCAGCGTTCGTGACAAGCTGGACACCCCACTCGTAGGTCTGTCGAGTTGAATTCCCCCTAATTGTGTGCAAACAGCAGCCCAGAGATGCCGAGAAGAGCAAGGACGGTGGGTGGGTGTGCACGGACACAGCCGTGGGCTGATTGCTGTGTGGGCAGAAGGCTTTGGACAGCAGTACATCTTCACTCTCCCAAGTTGGAAGAGTATTTCAAACCTACATGAAGTGACAATTCTTCTCATCTATGTAATTTATCCTGTATAGAACAATAATATAGGATATATTTAAATAGATCTAGTATAATAAATAGAGTATATCAAAGATATACTTGATCTTTTCTTAAGCCATTGCCTGTGGGGCTTATAGACCATCTCCTAGCAGTACAATATTTTTGCCTTCTGGTCCTACTTATTATGGCATCAACTCCCCTGGGAGTTCCTTCAGGGAACTTCACTCAAAGGGCTTCCATCACTTCAGCACTTGTGAGAACTTGTTGCTTCCAGTTCTCCTGCATCCTTCTGGATTTTGGAGCATGTCAGCACTTGGGTCAATGGCCCTTCCCTCATCCCTGCCCTGCAGCAGTTACAGTCACTGTGCCCTCGCCCTTGCTCCAGACCCTTTGCCAAAGTGCTGCCAAAGGCAGCGCAGCTGGCTCGGGATCCCTGGTTGCTGCTGCTCTCCAGGATGAGCTTCAGAGGGGCACCGGGAGCGCTCCCTAAAGAGCTCCCGGTGGGACGGGGGTGGATTTCTCCTCCCCGGGTGGCTCCTGGCTGCAGTTCTACGCTCAGGGGAGTCCCGTTTTCTCAGCAGGCCTCTGCAGCGAGCCTGTAGCCAACGTGTGGCTCTGCTGCCATCCCAAATGTGCCGTTCCCTTGCCCAGCCTGGCTGCAGCTGGGGGGGATCTGCTGGGCACAGCTGGAGACTTTATGGCCAAAATCCTCCAGCATCATCCCATTTACATCTGCCCAGTCCTTTGGAGAGCACAATTCTACCCTTCTTTCAGTTGAAACACTGAATTTATTGCAGATTGTTACACTTGCACTGCTAATGTACAAATACACAAAAAGCAACTTCAGTTTAAAAATGACATTTATTTTAAATTGATACAGCTGTGCTGCCAATATATCAACATACAAGTATCAGTTGAAGTTTAGAAAACTAATTTATTGTTACAGTCATGCTATGTAATATATACAGAGATCAACTTCAATGAAAAACGTTAATTTCTTGCAACCCTCTACAACCACTCACTATACACAAATATGAGGTTTAACAATGTAATTTATTACATATTGCTATAACTGTACAGCCCATATACGAATACAGAACTATTGATATCCCTCCCTAAAGAATCCCAGATCCAGAATAAATAAAATTATAGAACTATACAACTCCATATATATATATAAATATGAGTAAATACAGATATAACCATAACAATATACAGATTTAATTATGTATTACATATATCATGACATCTAACATGAAAAATACATTCCATACATAACAAACCTATCGATAAACATAGAACTATCAATGGACCAATAAAAAATCCATACAGGCCCAGCAACAGAACTATACAGCTGCACAACTGAACAAGTATGAAAATATGACTACAGATGTAATATAACAACATACATACATATACACCTATACAAATATCAGTTTACATATGTAAATATCCATATACTTCTAGCTCTCCCAGTCCAACTGTAAACATCTAGAACTAGAACTAGATCGGGAGGGATTGCAGGCGCCGATGTTCCCAGGCTCTCTCTCCCTCTTCCTCCCGCGCAGCGCAGCTCTCCTGGACGGGGACAGCAGATGGGACACCTGGCAAGCAAAGGGAACACTGAGTCAGGATCGGGACGTTTCCCTTGGCGGCACCTGCACTTCCATCAGGGAAGAGAAATCTCAGAGCCTCCCCAGGAGGCTTAGAAAGAAAAAGCAGGCCCAGCGGGCCAGGCTGTGGCGAGCGCAGCCCCGGCGGGACCGTCCCGCAGCCCCCGGCAGCGCGGCACAGCCGGCACCGCTGCCGGGCCCTACCGGCACAGCTGCCTTGCCCAAGGACAGCCCCTGTGCCGCCCGGGGCAGCCGCGCTGAGCGGCCCCAGCACGGGCAGGGCCCGCTCCTGCCCAGCCGGCCAGTGCCCGCGGCCAAAGCCCACGCCAGCCTCACGCCCACCCTGCCTCAGCGGCCCTGGGGCCTCACCCAGGGTCTCGGGCGGCAGCAGCAGGTCCATATTCGCTGCTCTTGCTGGCGGCCTTCAGCTTCTCCCTGCTGGCTCCCGTCACTCTCCGGCTCTTCTCAAGGACTTCAGGGCAGCTGTGGCAAAAGCGGAGGCTCTGGAATTGGTTCCAAGGGCTGGCAGAGCCGCAGGCCCGGACCCCACTGTGCTCCCTGCTGGCTCCCTCCATCCCCTCAGCAAACCCCCAGTCCTGCCAGTTCTTCAAAGTTTTCTCACCCCCCCTCACTCCCTTCAGATCCATCGAGTCCCCTTAGACCTGCCACCCCCCTCAGCCTGTGCCTCTTCCCTCGCGGGACTTCTACCCCTCAGTCCAACCATTCATTCCCCAATTTTCCCGGTTCCCTCAGCCCCACTGTTCCCCTCAGCTCCCTCTAGAGCCCTCGGTTCCTGCCACCCTGCTCAGTCCTCCCAGTTCCCTCAGTCCTAACACCCCCCTTAGCCTGTGGGGACACTTCCCTGTCCCCTCAGTCCCCACCATCCCCAGCAGCTCCTCCACACCTCTCTGCTCCACCATTCCCTTCAGCTCTCCCAGTCTCTTCAATCCCACCATTCCCCTCTGCTTCCCCACCATCCCCACAGCCCCACCAGCACCTCAAAGTCACCGTCCCTTCAGTGTCACCTCTCCCCAGCCCCCTCTGTCTCACCGTCCTCCAGCAGCTCCTCAGGGCACAGGGCCTGCGGCCACCGGCAGCTCCCACGCTCCAGGGACACCGGGGCTGCAGCTGCTGCTCCGCCCGGCCCGGCCGCCAGCTCGGAGCCAGCACAGGAAGAGGGGACAGAGGGGGCACAGGGGCAAAAGCAAGAGGTGAGAGACGAAGCAGAGTAGAGAAAAGAGCTTAAAAAGCAGCCTGTATTTATTCAAATATCTATCAATCTATCTAAAGCTCCATATACCTATAGCTATATAAATATAACTGTGCCATTTATAACTATACATATATAAATGTAACTTCACATCTTTAAATGCAACTACATATATAAAAAATAACTTTATAACTCTACAACTACAAATATATATTTAACTACTCAGATCTGTAACTACAACTATCTAGACATTTAAGTTCAACTACATAAATCAGGGGATTGCACCTGCCTAATGATCACAGGCTCTCTCTCTGTCTCTTCCTCCCATGCAGGACAGCCCTCTTGGAGGGTCGATCAGATGGAATCTGGGAAGCAAAGGCAACACTGAGTCAATACCCAATGGCCCTCATGCGCATTTCCCTTGGGCAGCAATTGTCCTTCTATCAGGGACTGTAAAAGGATGGCCTGAAAGGGCCATCACTTGGGAATTCACTTGGAAATTTGAAGGTTGCTCTTTAAAGAACAGGGATCCTTTCAAGTTTTCAAAACCTCCAAAGGTTTGAAGTGTCCCAATAGAGTCTCAGCACCCACAGTGCAAATGGCACCCACGAGAGCCTGAAGCACAGACAGTCCCAGCTCCCACACAGAAGCCCAGCCTTGCTCTTTCTCTGTGCTGACAGAGCACACCTCAGTCCTCACTGGAATGGCTGAAGCTGAAGGGTGCTGTGAGCTATGAACCATTACCTGGGACCTACAAACTGCCCTCTGCAGTGAGCAACAGCGGCTCCAACTCGACCATCAGCTCTGGCAGAAAGAGCTGGGAGGGAAAGAGCTCCCCACGAGGCCTGCAGGCTGCACCAGCTTGGCTAAGGAATGGATCCAAAGTGCTCCCTCTGTCCTCTTAGGTCCTGCTGATCTGGGCTCATTCAGGCTTTTCCTTTTGTGACTGGATTTGTGATTTTTCAATGGGTTGGCCTCTGATGTTCAGCTCCTTGCTTTTCTTGTGTCTCAGGACAGATACCAGCAGACTGGTACTACCTTCAGTCGGTGATTTGAGACCAAATGTTTGGACTTTTAGCCTGATGTTTTGCCCTTTTATTTCCCCTGTTCCTTCAAGAGTCCTTCGGCCCGGCCTCCACCCTGCAGCAAATTCATCCAAGGACTTCACAAAATTGGGACAGCCAGGTTGGTGACACAGCTCCCACAGGTTGGGTTTATTCACGGCTCTCTGGCCACAGCACAGCACTCGGTGTCAGTGCCTCTGGAGAAGCGTGGAGGGCAGGGCTCGGGGAGGCTGTGCCAGGGCAGGATTTGACCTAAAGCACCAGGAAGCACCAGCCCTGCAGACAGAACTCAACTCTTCTCATCTCCCTTCCTGCCAGAGGCAGGCTCAGAGCAGCCACCTCAGAGCTCTCTAAAGCAGTGTGGGCTCTCTCCTTACCAGGCTCCTCAGGCTCTGGGGAACTGTTCCTGCAGCTCTCGGTGCCAGGCAAAGCTCCCTCTGCTGCAGCCCTGTTCCCAGCCTCCCCTCCTGAAAGACTCGGCAGCAACATTAGCATTCCCCTTTGAAGGAAACCAGAAAGAAAGAAACCCAAAGATCACTCCGTATTTTCTTGGAATCCCATCAGGGATACAACAAATCTTCTTCTCCACTCCCAACAGGAGGGGAACGCTGCCCAAACCATTCATGTGACAATCGTTTGAAACTCAGGATTCGTGTGACCAAGGTGCAACTGAAGCTCTTACAAAATGACCTTGGAGGCAAACGGTGAACTCGGAAAACCAGGAGACACCAAGGGAGGGGACGTGCCTCACACTCTGAGCCTGGCTTCTCCCCAGCCTGTAAGAAATCAGCCAGCAGAAAGCCTGGGGCCCTCCTGCTTCCCAACACGGCCATCGACAGGGGCAGAGCTCGCTGCCAGCACTGCCCAGGGCTGGGTGCTGCAAAACCTGCACGCAAAGCACACATTTCTGCCTTGCTCTCTCACCAACCCCCCCACCCAGCCGCTCAGACCATCAACCACAAGCGTGCTTTTTGGAGCCCTCTGCTGCTGCCAGCCCGTATGGATGATCCGGGCAAACGTTTATGGACCTAGGGTATTTCACAGCATCAAATTTTCCCAGTGCCAAAAGTCTGTAAAATCTGGAGGGTACCAAAGAAACCAACCCAAAAGACGTGAAAAGCCAGACCAACCCAAGTTGTGTTTCCTAATTCCACTGAGGAAGGAAATGCCCAAGATTAAGCACCTGCAAAGTTACCTTTAGACAGAAGGATATTCTCACTATGACCACTTCCAGAATAGTCATCTCCTCTGGCAACAGCCCTGTCCACCAGAATCCTAAAGATTCTAAAGATGGTTCAGAGCTTGCAATATTTCCTTTTATTAGGGAATAAAATGCCTTTAAAAACTGCTGTGTGGGGGTTTACAGAAGACAGCACAACTTGAGAACAACATATTGGTAAATCCAAAAAGCCCCACTCCCCACCTTGAGTCTGCCCTTCCTCAACCATAAACGTACTGCAGGCAGTGGGGCTGCACACGAATAGAAAGAGAGACATTCTCTGGCCAACATGTAGAACAGCCTGCAAAAAGGCCTGTGCCAACACAGACACTCTCAGGCAAGTCTGGGAAGAGGCAAGAGTTAAGAGAAATGGGATTCCTGATCCAAGACTGCATCTGTCAAACAGAAGGAGCAGAAAGCTGCAGCTCCAGCCCATCCCCAAGCATCGGCTCTGGCAGCGCCTGCACGCTCAGGCACGGCTCACACAGCAGCAGCAGCAGCAGCTGCAGCCCAGCCCTTGCTTTGCCTTGGCCTTCCCACCCAAAACAGGCAGAGCCCACGTCTGCTGCTCTAACAGAGGCACCTACTCGCATGCCCCTCCCTGCAGGGGACACTTTGCCTTCAGTGGGCAAATTCTCCCCACACTCTTCTCTTCTGTCCCACCAAACAAAAGCCTCTTAGAACCTACAGAGCATCACCACAAATGCCCCTGCACCAGTGGATTCTTCCCAGCAAAAGGAGCACCCAAACGTGTGCCACCACAGGATCACAACCTCTCATCCTCACTAAGGGGGGAGACTTTGTCATCCCTCTTCTTTTAGAATCTTGCTGACCAACAAAGAATTCAATCACTAAATAATCATGAAATCAACTAAAGAAGCCTTTGCAGGCAATGTTCAAAAGCTCTCAGCCCAGCCCCTTCATTCCCATCCAGTGGGGTTACCTGAGCAAAGGGAGACCTTTCAGCCACGGATCTCCTGGATCTCCCGAATCATTGCCTCGACCTGAAGGCCCAGATCCGCTGAAGGCAATTCCTCTTGCCCAGGTGCATTCCGTGTCTTGCTGGAGGTCGTCGATGCTGCACAAGCAGCACTGCCAGGTGGAGCACTGGAGGCTGAACTGTCCGGTGGTGGCTGCAGGATCCAAACACATTGGTCAGGCTCCAGAATGGTGGCTTTTGGGACACAGAGCTCGATTGCTGCCTTGCAGCAAACATCACAGGAAGCACACAGGAAACCAGGACAGAGATTCTTCCGGCTTTCCAAGATCCCCCTTCCTAGCAGGTTTGACAATTTCTGTCTGGGAATGACAGAGCGTTGTGGGGAATACTTCAAACGGTCACTTTTCACGACCTTTTGGAACACTTTTCCTACCTGATGGCTTGCAGGCTGGGGACTGCTGCTCCGTTTGGAGCTGCTCTCGAAGCTGCACGGCGGGGATCCTGAGCAGCTCCCGCCCGGCCGAGGGCGGCCGGTGCGTCCAGTGTGGGGCTGCTGGAAAGCCCAGGGCGGCAGCCCGGCCGGCGGCGGCTGCAGCCCGTACAGCTTCTGTGAGGCGGCTCAGCCCCTCCCGCCCTGACCTGGCAGCAGCGGCTCCCCGTAGAGCCCGAGGAGCTCGCAGGGCGGATCCTGGCACCTCCCCTCGGCAGGCAGCGGCCGCTCCCCGTACAGCTCCTGGAAGCGGCTGGGCCCGTCCCGCCGGGCCGGCTGCGGCCGGTCCCTGTGGAGGAGGTGGAAGCCACAGGGCGGGCGCGCGGGCCAGGAGCGGCCGCTCTCTGGGGGGCTGCTGGAAGCGGCTCGGCCGCCGGCTGCGCAGCTCCCGCCCGTCCGGCAGCGTCCGCTCCCTGTGCAGGAGCAAGAAGCCGCTGGGCGGCCGCCCCGCCGGCAGCGGCGGCCGCTCCCGAGGCAGCGCCTGGAACCGCCCGCGCCCCTCCGGCCCCGCCGGCCGCGGCCGCTGCCGGGGGCGCTGCTGGGAGCCGCAGGGCGAGCGCCTGCGCCGCTCCGGCCCGGGCGCCAGGCGGTGCTTGCTGGCCCTGCTCCGGCGCCTGATGCGCAGCAGGAGGTGGGGGCGGTCGCGGCGAAACCAGGGGTTCCCATAGTGGACGATGGCCCCGGCACCGCCCGGCACAGCCGCGCCAGCCCGGCCCGGCACCTTGTAGAAGCCGTAGCGGTTCAGCTGGCGCACGATGCTGCGGAACTGCGTGGCTCTGAAGGTGCGCGGGGCCGGCCCCTGGACGCCGGCCGAGCTGAGCAGCTCCTGCTCAAAGCGTGCGCGGTCGATGAGCAGCCCCCGGCCCTGGCTGTCCCAGCGCACGGAGCGGACGCGGGGGCTGTTCGCCAGGCGCCACAGCTTGGCGGGGAAGGTGCGGGCGTCGAGCCCGGCGGGCAGCGGCAGCTCGGCCATCGCGCCTGTCGCCCACTGGCGCCGCAACGGCCGCAGCGCAACGGCCGCAGCTGCAGCGGCGGCGCGCGGCCTGAGGGGGGCGCTGCGCTGGGCCCCGCGCGGGAACGAGCGGCACAAAGCCGGGGCTGCGGGCACAGCGCGGGCGGGGCGGCTCCCGTGGCGCTGCCCGGGCACGGCACGGACCGGCACGGACCGACAGGGCACGGCACGGCACGGCACGGACCGGCACGGACCGACACGGCACGGACCGGCACGGCACGGACCGGCACGGCACGGACGACACGGCACGGCACGGCACGGACCGACACGGCACGGCACGGACCGGCACGGCACGGCACGGACCGACACGGCACGGACGGCACGGACCGCACGGCACGGACGCACGGCACGGACCGGCACGGACCGGCACGGACCGGACACGGCACGGACCGACACGGCACGGACGGACACGGCACGGCACGGCACGGCACGGACGGCACGGACCGGCACGGACACGGCACGGACCGACACGGCACGGACCGACACGGCACGGCACGGCACGGCACGGCACGGACCGGCACGGCACGACGGACGGCACGGCACGGCACGGCACTGCACGGCACGG